>NC_034192.2:1435228-1622410 GCF_002021735.2 Oncorhynchus kisutch | reverse complement strand
CTCTCTCTCACTACCTTCTCTCTCTCTCTCTCTCTCTCACACCACCTCTCTCTCTCTCACTACCTCTCTCACTACCTCTCTCTCTCTCTCACTACCTCTCTCTCTCTCTCATACCTCTCTCTCTCTCTTCTCAATACCTCTCTCTCTCTCTTCTTCTCTCTCACTACCTCTCTCTCTCTCTCTCTCTCACTACTCTCTCTCTCTCTCTCACTACCTCTCTCTCTTCTCTCTCTCTCCTCTCACTCTCTCTCTCACTACCTCTCTCTCTCTCTCTCTCTCTCACTACCTCTCTCTCTCTCTCTCTCTCTCACTACCTCTCTCTTCTCTCTCTCTCTCTCTCTCTCTCTCACCTACCTCTCTCTCTCTCTCTCTCTCTCACTACCCTCTCTCTCTCTCTCTCTCTCTCTCACTACCTCTCTCTCTCTCTCTCTCTCTCTCTCACTACCTCTCTCTTCTCTCTCTCACTACCTCTCTCTCTCTCTCTCTCACTACCTCTCTCTCTCTCTCTCTCTCTCTCACTACCTCTCTCTCTCTCTCTCTCTCTCTCTCCACTACCTCTCTCTCTCTCTCTCTCTCTCTCTCTCACTACCTCTCTCTCTCTCTCTCTCTCTCTCACTACCTCTCTCTCTCTCTCTCTCTCTCTCACTACCTCTCTCTCTCTCTCTCTCTCTCTTCACTACCTCTCTCTCTCTCTCTCTCTCTCACTACCTCTCTCTCTCTCTCTCACTTACCTCTCTCTCTCTCTCTCTCACTACCTCTCTCTCTCTCTCTCACTACCTCTCTCTCTCTCTCTCTCTCTCTCTCTCTCTCTCTCTCTCTCTCTCACTACCTCTCTCTCTCTCTCTCTCACTACCTCTCTCTCTCTCCACTACCTCTCTCTCTCTCTCTCTCTCTCTCTCTCACTACCTCTCTCTCTCTCTCTCTCTCTCTCTCTTCTCACTACCTCTCTCTCTCTCTCTCTCTCACTACCTCTCTCTCTCTCTCTCTCACTACCTCTCTCTCTCTCTCTCTCACTACCTCTCTCTCTCTCTCTCTCTCTCTCTCTCACTACCCTCTCTCTCTCTCTCACTACCTCTCTCTCTCTCTCTCTCACTACCTCTCTCTCTCTCACTACCTCTCTCTCTCTCTCTCTCTCTCTCTCTCTCTCTCTCTCACTACCTCTCTCTCTCTCTCACTACCTCTCTCTCGCTCTCTCTCACTACCTCTCGCTCTCTCTCTCTCACTTTTCATTTTTAACACACTCCTTCTTTCTTCATCATTGTTTGTTTGTAATAATTGACACTGTTGTTTCCTCTCTCCCTCCCTCCTTCAGGGACTGCCTGGCGTTCTGTACAGAGCCAGTGTTTGCCAGTCTGTCCAATGTGCTGGGTCAGTGGGACAACCTGCCCAGCCCCGTGCCCACAGACATCAAGGACTACAAGCTGTACGACGTGGAGACCAAGTATGGCCTGTTGCAGGTGAGACCCAATACACACACATGCAATCGTGCACATACACACACACACAGTCTGAAATGAACACACACATCTCTTGTTGCTATGTATATTGTTTGGCAGATGTATGTTTAAACCCAATTGAACTAACCACACCTCTCTTTCTGTTTATAAAATTGTGTCCCAGGTATATTTTTGGGGATAATTGATTAGATTGTACTCCCCTGCCAAGTCACACAGCTATTTAAAGGTGCAATCTGTGATTGCTATACACATTTTTTTTCTTCTTATAAATCAATTATATCTACCCATTGATTCTTGAAGAATATAACTTATAAATGCCTCATGAGTTTAGTTCAACTGTCGTACCCCATCAGAACCCAAAGCTTGTTTTACTCATTTATTTGTTATTGTAAACAAACACTAGTCTTAAAACATGGTTAAAACTATAATGTTGATGTAATGGATGATCCATTATTGCATCCATAGCTCTGTCTAGGAATTGGGGGTGGTAAACATTTTCCAGCCCCACACTTCGGCTTTTTACCAAAACATTGGCCCGAGTTGCGCTTTGTTATTGTATGAACTGCAGATTGCCTCTTTAAGGAGGAATGCTGGGAAATGTCAATGCTACATAATTGTTCTGGGTATGAAAAAAAAAAACTCTGTCAAGTACAGCTTGAATTTGTGTGTTATGTACGTCTACTAAAATGCCTGGGACACGTGAGATGAAGTAATCAGACTGTACTTTACTGATCCCCAAGTCTTTAGTTAATATCACAGATTGTCTTTCTGCTCACTGTCTTACCTCTCCTGTCTTTATCTGCTTCATGCCTCTTTTCCTTATCTTTTTCCTCTCCCTCTGACTACTCTCATCTCTCTCTCTTCCTCCCTCCCTCCCTCTCTCTCCCCCTCCTTCACATCTCCCTCAGATCTCGGAGGGCTTGTCATTCCTACACAGCGGGGTGAAGATGGTCCATGGGAACCTGTGTCTGGAGAACGTCATCCTCAACAAGAGCGGAGCCTGGAAGATCATGGGCTTTGACTTCAGCATCTCCTCCACCAACCCCTCCGATGCCGAGGTGAGACGCTCGGCGCATCTGCCTGTGTGCACCTGTATGTATCTCTTCCTCTGGGTGTATCTGTATATATCCTTACATACCTGTCTCCACCTCCCTCCCTCCTTCCCTCAGCCCAAGTATTCCTGTAAGGAGTGGGAGCCCAACCTGCCGCCGCTCTGCCTGCCCAACCCAGAGTATCTGGCCCCCGAGTACATCCTGTCGGTGAGCTGCGACGCCGCCTCGGACATGTACTCGCTGGGCGTGGTGATGCACGCCGTCTTCAACGAGGGCAAGCCGGTGTTCCAGGTCAACAAGCACGACATCTTCAAGAGCTTCAGCCGACAGCTGGACCAGGTGAGGGGGCGGGGAGTGAGATGAAGGCTTGATGGCCACGTGATTGCTAGTCCACTCTCTCTCTCACTACCTCTCTCTCTCTCTCTCACTACCTCTCTCTCTCTCTCTCTCTCTCTCACTACCTCTCTCTCTCTCTCTCACTACCTCTCTCTCTCTCTCTCTCACTACCTCTCTCTCTCTCACTACCTCTCTCTCTCTCTCCACGTGATTGTCCACGTGATTGCTAGTAAAAAATATACATCAAAGTTGTGAGTTCTGGCCCTCTTCATAAAGTTAGAGTTCTCTGGAGCGACAGCACCCAAGGACCTCATTCAGACAGCAGACCTTAGTTAGAATGCATCACGTCTTAGCATTTTGGGGAGAAAAGGACAGAGATATTAATGCCCAAGTGCACTGCAATATTTGTAATGCTTCATTGATTCCACACTTTTTGAATTGGTGAATCTCTCTCTCTCGTCCCCCCCCCCTGTCTGTCCATAGCTCAGCAGACTGAGCCCCACCATGTTGAATAAGATTCCTGAGGAGGTGAGGGAGCACGTCAAGATGCTGCTGAGTGTCACGCCGAACGTCCGGCCTGACGCTGACCAGATGACCAAGGTCAGATCACCCCCCGTGTCACCAACTATGACCTTGTGTCACTAATACAACAGGATACATTATACTTTATACTTTTTACATATTAAAACCCGCTCACCAAGTTAGCTAACTGATAAATACTTAGAAATACCTTTTAGATTTTCTGATTCATTAATAAAGCTAAACTTGAATATGTGTCGTCGGTTGAATATGTGTCGCCGGTTGAATATGTGTCGCCGGTTGAATATGTGTCGCCGGTTGAATATGTGTCGCCGGTTGAATATGTGTCGCCGGTTGAATATGTGTCGCCGGTTGAATATGTGTCGCCGGTTGAATATGTGTCGCCGGTTGAATATGTGTCGCCGGTTGAATATGTGTCGCCGGTTGAATATGTGTCGTCGGTTGAATATGTGTCATGTGTCGCCGGTTGAATATGTGTCATATGTGTCGCCGGTTGAATATGTGTCATATGTGTCATCGGTTGAATATGTGTCATATGTGTCGTCGGTTGAATATGTGTCATATGTGTCGCCGGTTGAATATGTGTCATATGTGTCGCCGGTTGAATATGTGTCGCCGGTTGAATATGTGTCGCCGGTTGAATATGTGTCGCCGGTTGAATATGTGTCGCCGGTTGAATATGTGTCGCCAGTTGAATATGTGTCGCCTGTTGAATATGTGTCGTCGGTTGAATATGTGTCATATGTGTCGCCGGTTGAATATGTGTCGCCGGTTGAATATGTGTCGCCGGTTGAATATGTGTCGCCGGTTGAATATGTGTCGTCGGTTGAAGGCCCGTTTCAAGATCGTCTTCCTAAAAAGTGATTTCAGAGAATTGAAGCAAGATGAAGTCATTGATCCTGCTTTATGCCATTACCACCCAGGTTGAGTTGAATAATCTTCTCTGTGTCTGGGTGCTTCAGATCCCCTTCTTTGATGATGTGGGGGCGGTGACGCTGGCCTACTTTGACTCCCTCTTCCAGAGGGACAACCTGCAGAAGTCCCAGTTCTACAAAAACCTGCCCAAGGTCTTGCCCAAGCTACCCAAGGTTAGTGTTCACTGTGTGTGTGTTGCTCTTACAGGTCCTTTTAGTGTCCTAGTTGTACATTCCTACAGTAGAATGCTTCATGCTCAGTGGACAGGTAGTTTGGAACGGGGTCTTCTATAATCCAGTCAAATTGGGATTGGCCATTTTGCAAACATGTGCTCAAAGGTGACTTAATAAAAATTATTCTGATTAAAGCCACTATTCCTAGCCTCTTTGCGTCCTGTCTCTTCCTCTCCACCCCAGAGAGTGGTGGTGTATCGTATCCTCCCAGCCCTCACCTCAGAGTTTGTGAACCCAGACATGGTGCCGTTCGTCCTGCCCAACGTGCTGCTGATCGCAGAGGAGTGTACCAAGGACGAGTACGTCAGACTCATCCTGCCGGACCTCAGCCCTGTGTTCAAGCAGCAGGAGCCTGTCCAGGTACACAAACACACACAGGATGCAAAGCACACACACATACAGTGTATCCCCATACCCAGTTTTTAGGACTACCTTCTATGTTTTCTTGATGTGTGTAACAGGGATGGCATGGTTAGATAAAGCATATAGCATCCTCTAGTCTTATCTGGTGACAGGGCTGTATATATCATACTGTTTCTCTCTTCTCCTTTCCACGCCTTCAGGCAAGCAATATGGTGAGTGGTCTTTGCTAAGCGTAGTTGCTAAGACTGTGTGTGTAACACTCTAATGCTTAAAAAAAGAGCTCACTTTATTCCTAGTTTCATTTCACTGGTAGTTACCCATCTCTCTCTTTTTATGTCACTCTCTCATCATTAAGCCTGGATGAACCGCGTTTAACCCTCTGTGTCTCTCAGATCCTGCTGATCTTCCTGCAAAAGATGGACCTGCTGCTGACCAAGACCCCACCCGAGGACATTAAGAACAGCGTTCTGCCCATGGTCTACAGAGCCCTGGAGGCCCCCTCCATCCAGATACAGGTACCACGGACAGGCACATCATGAGTTTACAAAGGGTTTACTCCACCGGCAGAAAGAGAACTGCAATACTAATGAAATAAGGTTTAGGATTGAGGTTAAAGTTAGTTTGAGTGTGATTTAAGGTAAGTGTAAATTAGCATACTGTCGTCCGTTGCCATACATTTCCTGCCCGTTGAAAATACACTGCCTTGATTTAATGCGTCATTTGTTGACCAGGTACTGTACACTGTAAAAGACAGACATCTCTATTTACTGGACCAGTGGTTAGCAGCACATTCAACCAACTCTGTAAAGCTCACATGGGAACCTCCATAGAGATTCTATAATACGCCTGACCAAGACAGACAATATTTTGCTGTTGCTAATATCCCAATGTCCATTTGAGAGTTCTAGGCTCTATGTGATTCTATGGAAACCTCTGCCATTAAGTCATCAGCAATGCTGTGCCATATATTTGTGTGCCCCCCCCAGGAGCTGTGTTTGAACATAATCCCTACCTTCGCCAACCTGATTGAGTATCCCTCCATGAAGAACGCACTCATCCCCCGCATCAAGTCTGCCTGTCTACAGACCTCCTCACTTGCAGTCAGTCTCTCACTTTCATTTGACTCTGTCTCTCTCTCTCTGTCTCTCTCTCTCTGTCTCTCTGTCTCTGTGTGTGTGTTGATCAAATGCACATGGTTGTTTTTGACTGACAATTGATTGACAGGTGACAGAAATATTCTGATTGTGTGTGCGTATGTTTGACATGTAGGTGAGGGTGAACTCCCTGGTGTGTCTGGGGAAGATTCTGGAGTACCTGGACAAATGGTACGTCATTGACGAGATCCTTCCCTTCCTGCAACAGATCCCTTCCAGAGAACCAGCAGTACTCATGGGGGTTCTAGGTAACGGAACATCTAGAACGTCTTAGAATCCAGATGATAGTCCTAGGGATCTCAACAGAAAATGATCAGAACTGTTAGAGTTCTATCTTATTTTAGAATCCCTTAGGATGAAATGAGTCGTCAATTCTCCTAGGATGAAATGAGTCGTCAATTCTCCTAGGATGAAATGAGTCGTCAATTCTCCTAGGATGAAATGAGTCGTCAATTCTCCTAGGATGAAATGAGTCGTCAATTCTCCTAGGATGAAATGAGTCGTCAATTCTCCTAGGATGAAATGAGTCGTCAATTCTCCTAGGATGAAATGAGTCGTCAATTCTCCTAGGATGAAATGAGTCGTCAATTCTCCTAGGATGAAATGAGTCGTCAATTCTCCTAGGATGAAATGAGTCGTCAATTCTCCTAGGATGAAATGAGTCGTCAATTCTCCTAGGATGAAATGAGTCGTCAATTCTCCTAGGATGAAATGAGTCGTCAATTCTCCTAGGATGAAATGAGTCGTCAATTCTCCTAGGATGAAATGAGTCGTCAATTCTCCTAGGATGAAATGAGTCGTCAATTCTCCTAGGATGAAATGAGTCGTCAATTCTCCTAGGATGAAATGAGTCGTCAATTCTCCTAGGATGAAATGAGTCGCCAATTCTCCTAGGATGAAATGAGTCGCCAATTCTCCTAGGATGAAATGAGTCGCCAATTCTCCTAGGATGAAATGAGTCGCCAATTCTCCTAGGATGAAATGAGTCGCCAATTCTCCTAGGATGAAATGAGTCGCCAATTCTCCTAGGATGAAATGAGTCGCCAATTCTCCTAGGATGAAATGAGTCGCCAATTCTCCTAGGATGAAATGAGTCGCCAATTCTCCTAGGATGAAATGAGTCGCCAATTCTCCTAGGATGAAATTACAAATTGAAATAGATCATGTTTTTAAGTGTTACCCTATCGCTTTAACAGTATTGCTGCATTGATTGTTGTGGTTCTGATCTGTTGTGGAATGGTTGTTTCCTCCCATAGGGATCTACAAGTGTACCTTCTCCCATAAGAAACTGGGCATCCCCAAAGAGCACCTAGCTGCCAAGAGTCTGCCTCACCTAGTCTCGCTCAGTATAGACAACAACCTCAACCTCAATCAGGTAGGTAGATGCGCGCACACACACACACACACACACACACACACACACACACACACACACACACACACACACACACACAGACACACACACACAGACAGACACAGAAGTAGTATTCCCACCCTCTCTCTGTGTGTTTCAGTTTAACTCCTTCATGGCTGTGATCAAAGACATGCTGACTCGTATGGAGGCAGAGCACAAGACCAAACTGGAGCAGCTACACAGCATGCAGGAACAACAGAGGTATCAGTCAAATCACTCCCTCCTGTCTTCCTCTGACGTTGTAATGTCAGGTGCACCATTACAGTGAGATGTCTTTCTTGCAGCTCTAACCCCAACAATGCAGTAATCAATAACAATGTTTTACTAAAAATCAATGATGATGAATCCATAACTATGTTTTACTAAAAATAACAAGGTAAAACAAAAACGCATGAGATCTAAGAACAACATGATAAAGTAAGTATGCATACTATATACAGGGTCAGTTCCAGTAGGGATACTGGAGTGATGGAGGTAGATATGTATAGGGGTAAGGTTACTACATACAGGGTCAGTTCCAGTAGGGATACTGGAGTGATGGAGGTAGATATGTATAGGGGTAAGGTTACTATATACAGGGTCAGTTCCAGTAGGGATACTGGAGTGATGGAGGTAGATATGTATAGGGGTAAGGTTACTATATACAGGGTCAGTTCCAGTAGGGATACTGGAGTGGTGGAGGTAGATATGTATAGGTTTCTGTGTTGGAGTGTCTGTGTGCCTACTGTGTAGAGCCCTGTGAGTGTGCATAGAGATGGTCAGACATTTGTATTTTATTCCCCATGCACACTCACAGGGCTCTACACACTCTATAATGTTTTAGACTTCTGTTCTTTCTGTATTTACTATCTTCCTACTTCTCCTTTTATTAGTCAACAATGACTCAGGAAAGATGATGCAAGTTAATGTTCAGAATCTGATTGGAAAGATGAGGGTTGAGTCGTATTTATTGTTTGTGCGAGACAAATTCCCCTGAATGAAATAGTTTGAGCTATTCTGTCTGTCCTCAGGAGTATGAATATTAATACCAGTCAGACCAACCAATCGGAAGAGACGAAGCGCACCCCCAGCCCTGGCAACCAGGTGAGGGGTCATTTCCTTGACAACGAGGGGAGAGGCGATTGCCCGGATGAGGCAAATGCATGAAGCATTGATTAAATGAAGGCTTGATGTATGTGATTTCATACACTTATAAGGCCAAATGTACCATAAAGATGCATGTTGGCATGGGTTAGTGTTATTGCTTATTGAAACCGTTGTCTTTTTCCAGATTGATGATGTCTTTGGAGGGAGTTCTGGGAGTGCAGGGGTTAATGGGAAAGCGAACGCAAACTCTGCATCAGCTCCCCAACTCAACAGAGTACGTACTCTGCATCTTATTCAGTAGGCACAGACTGGAGCAAACGTATTGCAGTGGAAGTCTGTTAACGTTCCTGTTAAATTAGCTTGGGTGGTGCATGTTCTGCTGGACTCTCTTTTTGTGATTGGATGTTACCAACCCATCTCATCTATCCTAACCTTGTATAGCTGCTAGTGTATATTTCAGGGATAAGGGGTTATTATTAAGGTTCTGTTCTTTCTCCCTTCCCCCCCTCTCCCGCTCTGTCCCTCTCGTCCTCTCCCTCTCGTCCTCTCTCTGTCCCTCTCGTCCTCTCCCTCTCCTCCTCTCTCTGTCCCTCTCGTCCTCTCCTCCTCTCTCTGTCCCTCTCGTCCTCTCCTCCTCTCTCTGTCCCTCTCCTCCTCTCTCTGTCCCTCTCGTCCTCTCCCTCTCCTCCTCTCCCTCTCGTCCTCTCTCTGTCCCTCTCGTCCTCTCCCTCTCCTCCTCTCCCTCTCCTCCTCTCTCTGTCCCTCTCGTCCTCTCCCTCTCCTCCTCTCTCTGTCCCTCTCGTCCTCTCCCTCTCCTCCTCTCTCTGTCCCTCTCGTCCTCTCCCTCTCCTCCTCTCTCTGTCCCTCTCGTCCTCTCCCTCTCCTCCTCTCTCTGCCCCTCTCGTCCTCTCCCTCTCTCTGTCCCTCTCGTCCTCTCCCTCTCTCTGTCCCTCTCGTCCTCTCCCTCTCTCTGTCCCTCTCGTCCTCTCCCTCTCTCTGTCCCTCTCGTCCTCTCCCTCTCTCTGTCCCTCTCGTCCTCTCCCTCTCTCTGTCCTCTCCCTCTCTCTGTCCCTCTCGTCCTCTCCCTCTCTCTGTCCCTCTCGTCCTCTCCCTCTCTCTGTCCCTCTCGTCCTCTCCCTCTCTCTGTCCCTCTCGTCCTCTCCCTCTCTCTGTCCCTCTCGTCCTCTCCCTCTCTCTGTCCCTCTTTCTCGCTCTGTCACTCTCCTCTCTCTCTATAGATGTCTCTGACTCTGGAGGAGAAGCAGCGGTTAGCCAAGGAGCAGGAACAGGCAGCCAAACTAAGAAACCAGCCAGCGCTAGCCCCCCAGAGTATCAAACCAACTACTCCTACTACCCAGGTAGTAGACATACACACACATACTCATGTGAAAACGTATAGTTCCTTACTTGGAAGCCATCCATGGTTGCATGTTTTGATCTCTTCATATAGAACAATCACAATATATCTGTATAATTCATTAGTTTGATGTTTTAGAGTGATGTAATCTACTTTAGTTTCCACTTCAAACCTGCTACTTATTTGTCATTGAGATGATAAGCTGATTTGACCTGATGTGTTTGGCAGGCCAAGGACCTGACCAGTTGCCTGCTGAACAATATGACATCCCTGGGCAGCCTGTCCCTCACCTCTCCCCCCAGACCAGGCCTCATCCAGGGCAGCACCATCTCTGCCTACCCCTCCACCACCCCCATGGGCTCTATGGCCAGCAACGGCTACAACCCAACCATGGGCTTCCAGACAGGTGGGCAGGGCATGCGGCCCCCCGGCCCCGGACTCTACGGAGGGATGGCCACCACCACCAGCACCCCTAACTTTGGCGCCCTGACCCACAACCAAGGGAGTACCAACACCCCTGACATGTCTGCCTTGGACTCCTTGTTCACTTCCAACAAGCCCAAAGTCAGCCTCAACCAAATGGCTCCTCCCAAGCTCACCCCTGGGACCACCGCCACCCCTTGGCTTAATCAGTCTGGTTCAGCCCAGCCCAGTCAGACTGCCCCGATGCAGGGCGCGCCATTAGCCATGGGAGGGGTGACCAGCGGGTTCGGGATGCAGGCCAACCCTTTCTTCAGCCCGCAGAACTTCTCTCAGCCCACGGCCGCTCCCGTAATGAACGCGGGTGGTGGGCTCAGACACAGTTCGTCTGTCAACAACGACCTGAAAGACCTATTTGGCTGAAAACAACTTTCCCCTCTTTTAATGACGACAGACTGATGAAAAAGGGAGGTGGACTTTTGAACTGCAAACAAGAAGAAAGACAAATCCACTTTTTGGACCGACTGTGAAAATGATGAAATTCACTTGATATTTGTTGCTATTTGTATTGTAATCTTCTGTGGTTTGGGTTGCAGTGTGGTTCTTCTAAGCTCCCATCGGACTGAACACTCAGCTTTTCAATCTGCACGCGGATTCCAAACCGTCTTGACTAGAGAGAGAGAGTGAGGGGGAAAGACACTTACGTTGTGTTCTGCTCTCAGTAATGTTTGTGGGGGTTTCATATCGTTTCTTACCTGAGACACTTTGGGGTGAAAGGTTTATTCTAGAATGCATCTCTTCTCCATAATCCCTGTTCTATGTGCTAGGATGAGCAGTGGCATGGAGACCAGTCTTTCTCAGTCCATTCCCTTTTAGTCCAGCGCTAACACATGTTATTCATGCTGCCACCTCAGCAGCTTGCTATATCATATCAACGTGGTTCTTTTTAGTGGGGTCTTGTTGCTTTGAGGACGACAATCCAGAAGAGCTGTAGAATCGCCGGCTAAACCACACGGGCGGAAAGGCCAAGTCTCCATGGAAACGGTCTCCGCAGTAACACCCCACTCTATTTTGGGATTTTTAGTACCCATGCTTTCTGTTCTCTGCCTAGAATGAGATGATGGATAAGGATTCAACAGTGATGTCAAGATTCTTACAGTATAGATGAATCCAAATGAAACTGGATGGAAGTGAAAATCTAATCGAAGTTTATTGGTTGCGTACACAGCTTAGCAGATGTTATAGTGGGTGCGGTGAAATGTTACTAGCACTTCTGCAGTCTCTGACCTAAAGAAAACTGTATTTTCTGAGCAGAAATCCAATTCAACGACCAGTTTGAAAAGGGAGGGGTTGATTGTGTTTAGTCAGTCAGTCTGGTTAGGGATTGTTATCCACACACAAGCCTGTGCGTGCTGTGAGGGTGACTGTTACACACTGCTACCTTCCTCGTTGTAGTAACTCACCTGCATATGTACTGAATGGTTTGCTGTAAGGGAGTGATTGGTCGATATATACTGGGAATTGTGAATGAATGTGAAGTAGTATACACATGTGCATATTGAAATGTCAGCACAATCCTAATTCATTGAGTTAGTTTGCCCGGTGTCTGGTGACTTTAGCCCTGTGTGTTCCTGTTTTGTAATACCCCCTCTGACTTCATCAATGGGTTCCCTTCCATCATGTTAGTGACCTGACCAAGCTGGGACACCACCAACGATTGTGATCCTGTTGAAATGTGGTGAATTTAGTAATGAATTCCATGCATCAAACCAGGCTGCTTTCAACAAAGCAAGAGAGCTCTTAAAGGGGCTCTTGGGTTGTTGTGCTCTTGTGATGATGAATGAGAGGCCTTAGAGGCGCGCTGTGTGCAGTAATAATCCTTGGGGTGGAACTAAGTCTGGGGCTGCATCTCAATAGTCAAAAGTAGCCTCTGTTCCTTGTCCCCTTTGCGTATCTCCTTCCCTTTATCTGCACTGAAATCCCAGGATAAGGTGAAAGCCCTATGGGCCAAATGGGACAGGAGTGTCATCTCACCTATCCATCTGTTGCAGACTAGTGCAGGTAAAGGAAGGAGATGAGAAAAGGACGCCATTGTAGACTTTTGAGACCAACCCCCTTGTGTGAATCCTCACTGAATGCTGTTTGCAGACTGGGGATGTAGGCTTTGTTAACTGAACACATGCTAATTTATATTCACAGGTCTTTGTTGGATTAAAATGAATAATTATGTCTACTGTAAACCGTGACTAGGTGAGCTGGCACTGAGCTGGCACAATGATAATGTCATGGGCTAGTGTATAACAAAAACGTGGGCCTTCTGGGTTGTAAAACCTCTCTATTGGACACAAGTGATGGAGGTCTGTCCTGATTGGGCGAAGACCTCTCTGATGTCCATCTTTCACAAAAGGTAGCTGCAATGTTCATGTGATTGTAACTATGACGACGGAAGCCTTTTTGAGGGCGAGAACTGGATTGCATTTAAAAACTTGTGCGTTTGGACGCGAGGACAAAAAAGAAAGCCTATTCTTCTACAAGAGTTCTGATCCTTTGTATACTACTGCTGTCATATGTGTCGTGTGGCCTCTATGAACTATGTATTGTGTGGTGTTGTCTGAGGTGGTTCAATGAAAATCTGTACATATATGAAAATACACAATCTAATATTCTCTATGATGTCTGTGTATTTGAGTCTGAGCCAGAGATTTGAAGAGTAACTTTGAGTTCTAGAATAAGATGGCCTCAACAGTAGATACTTGAAAATCACCTTTATTCAAACTAAAGACAATGAGAAAATGTACATTCTAGAACATGTACAAAAGGCTTGTTCCTTTTGTACCATTGGCAGTGAGAGGGTTCTTTCTACAGATCACATTTTTTTTAAGTATTGTGCAGATTGTCAGAAGCTACTTTTCTAAGAACAGTATTGGTTTTTAAGTATATGCACAATGTCAACAAAAAAAACAGGAAATCCATGACTACATATGTAAACAAGTTACATTTTTAGGAGGAAGTGGTTCCATCTCAATACCGGACAGTGACTTGTCTTCACTGTGCACATGAAGAAATGGAGTTGAGAGGAAGCCACTTCAGACAATTGAGATGCACCCAGGGTACAGTGGAGGCTGGTGGGAGGAGCTATAGGAGGACAGGCTCATTGTAATGGCTGGAATGGAATGAAAGAAACGGAGTGAAACGTTTCCATGTGTTTGTGTTTGATACCGTTCCATTTATTCCATTCCAGCCATTACAATGAGCCTGTCCTCCTATAGCTCCTCCTACCAGCCTCCACTGCCAGGGTATTACACTTCGCCCCTGACAGAGGACAGTGTCGTGGGCAGTGATTAGTTCAGGCGTCGAACAGATCGGGTGGTCTGAGTGGACAGGTTTCTTTGGGTCAGGGCTGCGAAAGACAAATCAAACAACTGTTAGGTCATGACAATAATGTTCTCCAACACCGGAAACGCTTGGTTTGGAGTTTGGATTCATCAAATCAATTAAACTATTCCTCAACCTTCAACCAACTGCTATCCTTCACCCGTTAGGCACTTGTCAAACTCATTCCACAGAGGGCCGAGTCTCGGCGGGTTTTCGATCCTCCCTTGTACTTGATTGATGAATGAAGGTCATCGATTAGAAAGGAACTCCCCTCACCTGGTGGTTTAGGTCTTAATTACAAGGAAAAACCAGCAGACACCAGGCCCTCCAGGGAATGAGTTTGACACCCCTGCTATAGGCACTTGTTCTGAGAAGATGACATATTTACCTGAGAAGTCTAGTTGATAGCTGAATCTCCTGGTAGTGAAGTTCATAGTTCCATTTGGGTTCTGCTGGTACTGGGCTTCAATGTCCTGGCTGGATACACTGCAGTTGTCGCTCCTCTACAGGATTAAGTCAACACACGCTGCTTGGTCATGTGTTTTTAATGTAGTAATATGAAGACTACTCTTATGGAGTCTGATGAGAGAGAGCAGTAAAACGGTTCATCTTACTGTGGTAAAGTCTTTCCAGGTTCCGTCCACGTCTTGAAACTGCCAACGGGACCGTAAACCCAATCCTCCACTGAGAGGACAGGAATTAGACATCGTTTTTCATTATTTGTCACATTGTACAGTTGTTACACATGGGTTCTCTCTAGCAGGTCAGAAAGGCCTTGACTTATGGCCAGGACATCTGACTACATGACCAGACCAGGAAAAACTCTTGGCCCTAACCTACAGGGACAAGACTTTGGTCAGTAAAACTCCTTGCTCTAGGTTCCCAGCCTGTATTGTCAATACCTGCTTGTTTGTTGAGCTTCACATTGAGTTCTCCTCACAATTCTTTTGGTCCCGATGCGAACGTTGGTCTGACACATGCCTGGAAGAGACACAGAACAGTTCAGGAGTGTTCCTAGACAGGTCACGTTATGGTACACCAGTATTTAAGTCAGTCGGACCTGAGAAGTCGAGGGTGTAGGAATATCTCCCAGCTTTGAAGCGTATCTGTCCCTTAGGGTTCTTCTGGTAGCGTCTCTCAATCTCAGCACTCCCCAATGAGCAACTCTGGAAATAGCCACATATTATGTGCTGCTATACCATGACTGTCTCCCTCCCCCTTTCTCACCTTAATGAGGGCATATACAATCTGTCATGTAGTGTGCTATTTGCAAGGGTTCAAGGAATAAAATAATGTCCCACTCACTGGAGTCTGGTATTCTATCCACACTCCCTCCTCACCCATGAATTCCCAGGTGTAGCCAGCAGAGGGAGGTGGTGAGGCAATTACGGTGGGGGCTGATTGGGCAATGGATATGCTGCAAAGAAATAGTGAATTTACACTTCAGTGTAGCTGTGACAAACTAGGTATGAAACTATAGATGATCACACTTGCATATGTCAGGAAAGTATGTAAAGTTATCTTGACACTGAGTTGAGGTCAAAGGGGAAACCAATCACACTAGAGAGAAGCTGCAATTTTTTGTTATAAATAATGTATATTTAATGCTATTATTATGTTGTGGCTATTTTGTTTTGGTGTTTGTAACTTTTTCTGTATAGATTTGATGAATATTTCTATTGAATAACACCTACAAGATTCCTATAGGCCAGTTTGTATACAGAAAGGCTGCGCTCCAGGCTGACTACATTGCAGACGGCGACCAGATCTCACAATGCCTGGATGGGTTTAAATAATCAGCTAAACACATATAATACAGCTGCCTGAGTGCTCAGTCGATGATGCAATACAACGAAGGCAGTGACGTTGACCTGGAACTTACCCATTCAAATAACTTTGGCAACACAACCATCACACAGGTTAAATTAATGAGGCAGGCGCCTAACGGTGTATATAGATGAGGCGGCATAATAAATGCTGTTCACCATAGGTCCTAGGGGAAGAGGCTAGGGGCCAAAATACCTGCTGTTCACCGTAGGCCCTATCCTAGGGGAAGAGACCAGGGGTCTAAATGGAATAAGGCTGTGGATGAAAACCTCATACCTGCCATTCCCTGAGACGACGGAGTTGAACTTTGGACGCCGCCGGACGTTTCTCTGTACCCGGGTGGCTGAATTGGTCTGTGTCATAGCTGAAGAAGACATACATATGCTAAGAGAAACCTTTGTATTGTACGGGAAAATGCTGTCTAGCAGGATATGCAAAGTGTTGTCAATTGCTCGACAACACAAAAAAAATTAACTTGAAGCGGTAATCAGCAGTTGAAACAAAAACAAATCCTTCTTCATGCCCCTGTTTTGGTAAAAAGGTAAGGGAGGAAGCTGGGGAAATGTAACCAATCTCAAAGTCATAGAGATATGATTGCAAGGACTGACCATCCATGATATCAAAAGTATAGTTTTAACCATGCTTTGAGGCTATCAAATGTTAGTTTCAATTTACAAACACTGGAGTGAAACAAGCTTGTATTTAGGGTTCTGATGGGGTATGACAGTTGAACTAAGCTCATAAGGAATTTATAAGTTTTATTCTTCAAGAATCAATCGGTACATATCTGTCACATCCTGACCTTAGAGATAATTTTTATGTCTTTATTTTGGTTTGGTCAGGGCGTGGGCATTCTATGTTTTTGTGTTCTATGTTTTCTATTTCTGTGTGTTTGGCCAGGTGTGCTTCTCAATCAGAGGCAGCTGTCTATCGTTGTCTCTGATTGAGAACCATACTTAGGTAGCCTTTTCCCACCTGTGTGGTGTGGGTAGTTTTCTGTTTTTGTGTCTGCACCAGACAGAACTGTTTTGTTCGTTGTTGTTTTGTTATTCAGTGTTCAGTTCTATTAAAATATCATGAACACTTGCTGCGCTTTGGTCCACTTCTTCAAACAGCGGTGACAATATCATTATGTCCAAAAAGTGATGAATAAACTGATCAATTCAATCCATAGCGCAGAAGACCTGTCTTGTAGCACATTTGAAGGTCATTTACTATTGAGACAAAATATGAAGTGTCTATGTGAATGCACTCTCTGCAAACGTGGTAACATTGCCTTTAAATGTCAATTGCGCTAAAGTGCAGATCTTCCACACTATGGATTGAATCAAACCCCAAGTGCCAGATCTCAACCCCGGTGTTCCCTCTTTATGCTACTGGCTACTTTCTCTGTCACATCACACTGTATGTGGTGGGATGAGGTACAAAACAGTCCATAATTGGGAGAGATTATGAATTTATAATAAGAAAAACTTGGTTTGTTTTTCCGCTGCACGTTTCCAAACGTTTTGCTACAGCATGACCTAATGAATACGGCCCTGTGTGGAGTCTACCTGTGAAGTCTAAGGTGTAGCTGGTACTCCCCACAGTGAAGTGGAAGGTCCCCTGAGGTCTGAGGATGTACTGTCGTTCCACATCACCACTACTGACTGAGGACGAGCCCTGACCTGGACCCTGGGGTCGGGAGAAAGGGGAGGTGAGCAGAAAGAGAGAGAAATGAAATATGCAGGGAGAATTTCATTTTTATTTAATTCCAATTTAAAACGTATTATAGGACCATTTGGGAGTTTTCAGATTCACTCACCAAAGAACCGTATTCACGCCATATCAGATCGTCTTTGAAATACCACCCGATGTCTTCACTTTGAGCCTGAGGTAGGAACGTGAGTCGCCGTACACTCATGGCAGCATTTTGAGCCTCAATCTGATCAAAATCTATATAGACCTGCCTAGAATACACAGAGCAGAAAGGCTACACACACAATCCACCTGTTTGTTCAAAAACATATGTCAGAACTTAGGTTACTGAACTATTGTTTAACATATAACAAATACATAATCAGATCCTAGGTTTGAGTCTTAATTCTCTTAAAATACTTCCTCTCCTGTTCACCTCCTTGAACCAATATTATCTATCAAGGAAAGGGGACACGGAATGAACACTATTCAAGACTATTGGGATGCAGCCTGTATAAAATAAATTGGCACTAAACATATGTACACTGACCCCATGTGTGATGGGTAGATGTTCATTCCTTTGGCCCCAGGCTGGCAGTAGTGGGTCTCGATCACATGGTCATTGCCAATACTAAGCCATCTCTCTCCTTCATACAGCTGCCACTCAACGTGGCTCCCCCTGGCTGTCGAAATAGGAATAGTAATTGTGTGTAATCTGTTGCAGTTGCCCCCTTTGCACTGATCTAAGGTCAGTTTCAGTAGTTCTTTCCCTTTAACTTACCTGAGGCAGACTGACTAGATGTGCTCTGCTCATAGTTCTCTTCCTCCTCCTCCTCCTCATATTCCTTCAATAAGGATTAGACCGGTAATATACAATTATGAAACTATTTCCTATAAATAATGTACATCTACAGAATGATATACCGGCAGGTCTATGAGCTCTTATTCATTGTTAAGTACTTGATTTTTTGCTATGGCCGATTTATTGCTCAAGTAGTCAGCTGTGACATCAGCATTAGGCATTTGACTATAAAGTGTTTTGTTGGTGTGTTATTGACAATAGTCTATGCAAACAATAATGCAACTGAGAAATGTTGATCTGTAATGCTCGTAAACTTACCAGATAACTATTGCCAAACCCACGTAATGACACTGTAAACAACATATATAAAACGTAATCATTATAACAAAGTGAAAAATAATCTAGTCAATGACGAGCTGATTTGCTTTAGTACAAAAAATACTCCCAAAAGATGAAATGGGAATTAAATCATGTCTAGAAAAGTTGAAAGGCTCGTTATTTAAATATAATAGTCAAATGGTTGTATATAAATAACACTTCTTACTTTTAGTTGAAAATATAGAGTGGAAGTTTCATTCGTCTTTACACATCAGTCATGACTTTCTTTTGTCCTGATTTCACTTTCATTTCTTGGGCTTGACGGGCGCGGCTCTGTTTCGCATAAAACATAACCTTTCAGATTGGAGAACGAGAAATAAAGATGAACAAAGGGTTGGTGAAACGCAGATTTATTAGAACCAATCATGCAAACTACCAGAACACAAAATAAAATCATTGCAATTTATTCTGCTTTTAATCAAAACCTTATTACATGGAAACATACTGTTTTTGTCTTTATTCATTGTGTACAGTAACAATACGGCAGTTTAAGCTTTCAATCACATTAAGGTACCTAGGACAAGCGTCAGCCCATTTTTAGGAACATTTTAACGCAGTGTTATTCCAACATTGTTACTACCACATTACTGTAGATTGTATTGCATTGATTTTCATAAAACATAATCAATTCATCATTGCTGAATGTCAAACTGTAACAGGATTTGTTTACTCACAGTTCTTCTGAGCATTTATTGCACCAATAAAAATATAACTAATCTAGGGGTAATGTTAGAAATGAACACAAGCTAGATGACCAATGATGGGTATATACATCATTGGCTATGACCCTTGATTCAAATAAATGATTAAATTTAAATATTAAGGCTTATTTAATGAGGGCTTTGAATATTCACGAATTTTCGAACAACACCTGAGATAAAAGGTATGACCTACATTTCAACATCATGCACACAAATGTTATCTAACTAAATGTCCCAGTTACTTGATCATGGCCGTCTGCTACAGCATCCCTCATACATGTATACCCTACAAAGGCAAAGTGCAATATCTGCTTAAAATATTTAACAGCCAAATCTGACTTCAAAGTCTTTTTCTGTCCAGACATACAGCAATTTCTGGTACTTCATGACATATTCTGATTGACTGGGTTGTTCTTGTCAGGAAACTAAATGCCTTATTATCACATATTGCACCAGGCCATTACAACAGAACAAATGTTTTTTTACCAAATTTGCAGATAATGCACTTTGCTTTTGCGGGGCAACAACAACAAAACACACAGAAAAAGGTAAACAGTTTGTTATTGTGCATGTTGTTTCATACACAGTGTGTACAGGAGTATATCCAATATCTGTAGTCCTTTTCGGCAATAGGCATGTATTCCCGTTCGTGAGCTAATGGCAGGTTATTGCATGTAAACATATTGCATGTAATAGCAACCCAACAATTCTACTTCCCCTAAAATAAACAGGCAATGATGATGTCGGAGTGTTGCGTTGTTCATCATGCTCTCTAGACACGCCTGATGTTGCATTGTTCATCATGCTCTCTAGACACGCCTGATGTTGCGTTGTTCATCATGCTCTCTAGACACGCCTGATGAAGCGCGTCGCCCTTGTAGACTGGTTGGTTTGCTTCATGGCTGCAAAAGACAGACATTTAGAGAATGCTTCAGACAAGGCCTAAATACATAGTCATTACATATTGCCATTCCTTTTCTAGAAAATCTCATTGATTAAGACCTACTATGAGAATGATGACCTTCAAAAGAGATCCCACTGAAGTTGTGTCTCCTCTAATATGATTTACACATCATCTGCAAGGCGACACACGTCTTGAGGCCTCCTACCTGAGAAGTCCAGCTTGTAGGCCTGTCCTTTGACAGTGAGGGACATGGATCCATTGAAGTCCTTCTGGTACTGGTCTTCAATGTCAGCACTGTCTTTGAAGGTGTGCCAGTGCCCACTTTTCCCCCCAAACTGCCACTCTGGAGATTCACTCTGGCCCGCTGGAGACATCTTCACTCTCTGGAAAGCAGACGTCACTCGACCAATTCTGTTCAATCAGAGAGACCGATTCTGTTCAATCAGAGAGACCGATTCTGTTCAATCAGAGACCGATTCTGTTCAATCAGAGAGACCGATTCTGTTCAATCAGAGACCGATTCTGTTCAATCAGAGAGACCGATTCTGTTCAATCAGAGAGACCGATTCTGTTCAATCAGAGACCGATTCTGTTCAATCAGAGAGACCGATTCTGTTCAATCAGAGAGACCGATTCTGTTCAATCAGAGAGACCGATTCTGTTCAATCAGAGAGACCGATTCTGTTCAATCAGAGACCGATTCTGTTCAATCAGCGAGACCGATTCTGTTCAATCAGAGAGACCGATTCTGTTCAATCAGAGAGACCGATTATGTTCAATCAGAGAGACCGATTCTGTTCAATCAGAGAGACCGATTCTGTTCAATCAGAGAGACCGATTCTGTTCAATCAGAGAGACCGATTCTGTTCAATCAGAGACCGATTCTGTTCAATCAGAGAGACCGATTCTGTTCAATCAGAGAGACCGATTCTGTTCAATCAGAGAGACCGATTATGTTCAATCAGAGAGACCGATTATGTTCAATCAGACCGATTCGTTTGTCTCAAGTAAAATATCAATACATTCAAATAATGAGGGTTTTTATCTATGGAACAGTCGATGTCTTCTCCTAAAGGGGCAATCCGTTTGATTGTGTTTGAACTTACAGATTTCCGCTTTGAGGTGGTTGGTACTTTGGACGACGGACAACTTTCCTCTTCCTCTTGCCGCTCACCTGTCTCATTTCTGACAAACACATAATGAACAGAGAAACTAATAAGCAACACAGAAATGTTTTATTCACATATTTTCACTTTCCCAGTTACGTTGAGTCTTTCTGTTTTGAGTGAGTCACAGACTGGCAACTGCTTGGCATCGACCACAAGGCACTACAGAGGGTAGCGCGTACGGCCCAGTACATCCCGGAGCTCTATAACAGGCGCTGTATGTATGTGTTTTTAGATATATATATATATACTGTATAGCCACATTATTGTAATTTTATTGTGTTACTATTTCCTTTTTTTCTTTAGCAAATGTTTCTTACTTTTTAACTCTGCATTGTTGGGAAAGGGCTCGTAAGTAAGTATTTCACGGGAAAGATTTTACCAGTTGTATTTGGCGCATGTGACAAATAAAATGTGATTTGATTGATTTGACATGAAAGTTTTAATGTCAATATAAGTGTTTGTCTGAGGTTTCTTTCAGTCCGACTCACGTCTGAATCGGATCTTGAAGATATCAGAGCCGATGTTGAACGTAGGAGAACCGTTACGGTTGAGTTGGAATTTCTTCTCGATCTCAGAACTCTGGATGGGGCCTGAGTTTCCCTTGGAATCCTGAGAGAAAAGACAAACACTCTTCCTGTCACTCAACAATGGTTTCTGTGACACTTTTTTTCTCTCAATAGCATTACATGTCATATGATATTATGTTTCTAAGCTGAATTAAGAGTGGAGAAGAGGATTCCAGAGTTCCAGAAGAGGTTTCCATGGTTCAGTTTACTTCCTGAATTGACTGAATTGAAATGGAATTGACCTCAACCCTGGCATGTTCCTAAGTTCAGTTTCTAAAGATAACAGTACACTTGGGGTTGTTGCCTGGTGTTCTGCTGTACCTTTTCTCCATACTTGGTCCAGCCTTTGCTACTAGAGTAGAACCAGATCCACTCTGTCTGCTGACCATCCAAACGCCTCACTCTCAGATTATTCTTACCGCGGACTCTCATCGCCTTGAAATCAATACTCACTTTGCTACAGGGAGAGAATAGAAAGAGACAAGACAGAGAGAGAGACGAACAGACATAGGGAGAGGGGTGGGAGTCTCAATTACCAAAATAATTATTTCAAAATCCTTGAAAGACTTTAGATCAGTCAACCAAACCCATATATATATATATATATACAGCGTCAAGAAAAAGTATATGAACCCTTTGGAATGACTTGGATTTCTGCATAAAATGGTCATCAAATTTGATCTGACCTTCAACTAAGACACAACAATAGAAACACACAGTCTGCTTAAACTAATAACACACAAACAATTATACGTTTTCATGTTTTACTTAACACACTGTGTTCACAGTGCAGGGTGGGAAAAGTATGTGAACCCTTGGATTTAATAACTGGTTGACCCTCCTCTGAAAGCAATAACCTCAACCAAACGTTTTCTGTAGTTGCAGATCAGACCTGCACGACGGTCAGGAGGAATTTTGGACCACTCCTCTTTACAAAACTGTTTCAGTTCAGCAATATTCTTGTGATGTCTGGTGTGAACCGCTCTATTGAGGTAATGCCACAGCATCTCAATCGGGTTGAGGTCAGGACTCTGACTGGGCCACTCCAGAAGGCCTATTTACTTTTGTTGAAGACATTCTGTTGTTGATTTACTTTTGTGTTTTGGGTCATTCTACTGTTGCATCACCCAGCTTCTGTTGATCTTCAATTGGCAGACAGCCTTACATTCTCCTGCAAAATGTCTTGATAAACTTGGGAATTCATTTTTCTGTCGATAATAGCAAGATGTCCAGGCCCTGCAGCAAAGCAGCCCCAAATCATGATGCTCCCGCCACCACAGTTTACAGTTGGGATGAGGTTTTGATGTCGGTGTGCTGTGCCTTATTCTCTCCACACATAGTGTTGTGTGTTCCTTCCAAACAACTCAACTGTAGTTTTAATCTGTCCACAGAATATTTTGCCAGTAGCGCTGTGGAACATCCAGGTTGCAAACTTCAGACGTCCAGCAATGTTTTTTTTGGACAGCAGTGGCTTCTTCCGTGGTGTTCTCCCATGAACACCATTCTTGTTTAGTGTTTTATGTATCTTAGACTTATCAACAGAGATGCTAGCATGTTCCAGAGATTTCTGTAAGTCTTTAGCTGACACTCAAGGATTCTTCTTAAACTCATTGAGCATTCTGCTCTGTGCTCTTGCAGTCATCTTTGCTGGACGGCCACTCCTAGGGAGAGTAGCAACAGTGCTGAACTTTCTCCATTTATAGACAATTTGTCTTACCGTGGACTGATGAACATCAAGGCTTTTCGAGATAATTTTATAACCCTTTCCAGCTTTATGCAAGTCAACAATTCTTAATCTTAGGTCTTCTGACATCTCTTTTGTCCGAGGCATGGCTCATATCAGGCAATGCTTCTTGTGAATTGCAAACTCAAATTTTGTGAGGATTTTATATAGGGCAGGGCAACTCTTACCAACATCTCCAATCTCGTCTCATTGATTGGACTCCAGGTTAGCTGACTCCTGACTCCAACTAGCATTTGGAGAAGTCATTAGCCTAGGGGGTTCACATACTTTTACAACCTAGACTGTGAATGTTGAAATGATGTATTCAATATAGACAAGAAAATAACAATAATTTGTGTGTTATTATTTTAAGCACACCGTGTGTGTCTATTGTTGTGACTTAGATGAAGGTCAGATCAAATTTTATGAACAAGCCTATCTGGCTCTGAACAAAACTAACACCATCAGGTGTATGGCCCGCTAATGTCACCTTACCCGTAGGGGGTGTTGTAGATATTGATGCCCTTAATGTTGGGTTGGGAGTACTGTCCCTCCAAAATGTGATCGTTGGCTATGTCCTTCCAGCCATGTCCATCTTCCAACTGCCATTTGTATGGCCCGCTAATGTCACGCTGAGCCCCTGACAGTGGAGCACAAAATGGATACAGGTCAATTACACTCACAACACACTCATTCGTTGCATCCATAAATATCTCTGTTCATGGTCACAAACAAAAACATAATAACTTGATTAGGCCATTGTCCATTTTCAGTCTTGGTCAATTAACATTTCAAGGTTTATGGATTGAATGGAAGCAAACATGTCGACTCCCTCCCTTCCTCTCTGACCCTATTACAGCCTAGTACACGTCTCACCTCTAGATGAAGAACTTTCCCTGGCCCGGTCTCCTCTTCTCACTCCAGATGAAGACTTCCTCCTTTCTCTCCCACTTCCTCCTCTCCCTGCAGATAAAGACCTCCTCCTGTCCCTCTTCCCACCTCCTCCTCTCCCTCCAGATGAGGACCTCCTTTCTCTTCCACCTCCTCCTCTCCCTCCAGATAAAGACCTCCTCCTGTCCCTCCTTCCACCTCCTCCTCTACCTCCAGATGAAGACCTCCTTTCTCTCCCACCTCCTCCTCTCCCTCCAGATGAAGACTTCCTCCTGTCCCTCCTTCCACCTCCTCCTCTACCTCCAGATGAAGACCTCCTTTCTCTCCCACCTCCTCTTCTACCTCCAGATAAAGACTTCCTCTTGTCCCTCCTTCCACCTCCTCCTCTACCTCCAGATGAAGACCTCCTCCTTTCTCTCCCACCGCCTCCTCTTCTCCCTCCAGATAAAGACCTCCTCCTTTCCCTCCTCCCACTACCTCCATCACTGTCAGACGAGGAGCTGAGGTGCTTGAGGCGACACTTGGCTCCATAGCGACAGTTGCCTCTCAGTGCGTATTTGCAGACGTGTAGGTAGTGGCACCTTTTCCCATCCCGGCAGTGACCACTGTTGTAGTACCGGCAAGGCTCTTCCTGATCCTGATCAAATATAATATAATCAATTAAACTGAAATAGATATGACAGCATGACTTTTGACTTTTTCCACATTTTTGTTACGTTACAGCTTTATTCTAAAATGGAATAGATTATTTTTTTTAAATCCTCAGCAATCTACACACCTCATAACTACAAAGCAAAAACAGGTTTGTAAAAACAGAAATACTTTATTTACATTCAGTATTCAGACGCTTTGCTATGAGACTCGAAATTGAGTTCAGGTGCATCCTGTTTCCATTGGTCATCCTTAATGTTTCTACAACTTGATTGGAGTCCACCTGTGGTAAATTCAATTGATTTGACATGATTTGGAAAGGCACATACCTGTCTTTAAAAGGTCCCACAGTTGAGAGTACATTTCAGAAAAAAAACCTAGCCATGAGGTAGAAGGAATTGTCCGTAGAGCTCTGAGAAAGGATTGTGTCACGGCACAGATCTGGGGAAGGGAACCAAAAAATGTCTGCAGCATTGAAGGTCCCCAAGAACACAGTGGCCTCCATCATTCTGAAATGTAAGAAGTTTGGAACCACCAAGACTCTTCCAAGAGCTAGACGCCTGGCCAAACTGAGCAATCGGAGGAGAAGGCCCTTGGTCAGGGAGGTGACCAAGAACCCGATGGTAACTCTGACAGAGCTCTAGAGTTTCTCTGTGGAGATAGGAGGACCTTACAGAAGGACAACCATCCCTGCAGCACTCCACCAATCAGGCCTTTATGGTAGAGTGGCCAGACAGAAGCCACTCCTCAGTAAAAGGCACATGACAGGCCACTTGGAGTTTGCCAAAAGGCACCTAAAGACTCTCTGACCGTGAGAAACAAGATTCTCTGGTCTGATGAAACCAAGATTGAACTCTTTGGCCTGAATGCCAAGCATCACAGCTGGAGGAAACCTGGCACCATCCCTTCGGTGAAGCATGGTGGTGGCAGCATCGTGTTGTGGGGATGTTTTTCAGCAGCAGGGACTGGGAGACGAGTCAAGATCGAGGCAAAGATGAACGGAGCAAAGTTCAGAGAGATCCTTGATGAAAACCTGCTCCAGAGCACTCAGGACCTCAGACTGGGGCGAAGGTTCACCTTCCAACAGGACAACGACCCTAAGCACACAGCCAAGACAAGGCAGGAGTGGCTTCGGGACAAGTCTCTGAATGTCCTTGAGTGGCCTAGCCAGAGCCCAGACTTGAACCCGATCGAACATCTCTGGAGAGACCTGAAAATAGCTGTGCAGCGATGCTCCCATCTAACCTGACAGAGTTTGAGAGGATCTGCAGAGAAGAATGGGAGAAACTCTCCAAATACAATTGTGCCACGCTTGTAGCGTCATACCCAAGAAGACTCATTGCTGTAATCACTGCCAAAGGTGCTGAGTAAAGAGTCTGAATACTTATGTAAATGTGATATTTCAGTTGTTGTTTTTTTTATACATTTGCAAAACTGTCTAAAAATCTGTTTTTGCTTTGTCATTACGGGGTATTGTGTGTAGATTGATGAGGGGGAAAATTTATACATTTTATAAATGTTAGAATAAGGCTATAATGTAACAAAATGTGGAAAAAAGTCAAGGGGTCTGAAAAAGGCACTATATCTGTTAACTATAAGTGTTTGGATAAAACCATTCGCTAAATTACCATATTACATAGATAGTTCACATTTTTCTTTTTAGAAGGAATTATATGGGGTTCCATTTGTAAAGTTGAACAGTTCATTTGTACAGGCCTATTTTATTTTATTTTTTACATAAAATGTTTAATTTGAGCCCCAGATCGAAACTACTAAAAAAAAAGGATGCTTGATATTTTTACAGACTTAGTTCTGACCTGTCGGGTTCCTGCTGCATCACTGTCTGATTCCTCTTCTGTAGCACTGCTCTCAGAGTTACTCTCAGAGCAGCTGAAGTTCTCCTGGTAGCTGTTCCCTTGACTAGGGTCTGGACAGGGAAAAAAGAATATAAATAAAATAGAATTTAACAGAATAATAGGAAATAGAAGAGAAGCTGTGATTACAGTGTGATATTGGACCAGTGTGATATTGGACCAGTGTGATATTGGACCAGTGTGATATTGGACCAGTGTGATATCAAATTGTGTTTTGTACACTGTAAAAAAAAATCCTGTAATTGTCACAGAAAATAACTGTATAATCAACAGTAACAAACTGTGTAAGCTGAATACAGTAGGTTACCGTATATTACATTGCATTGTAGGGAAAAATGTAAAGACTGGGAAATATTTTAAGTATTTTGTAACGCAAATAAATGCTACCTAAAAAACAGTAGCAGTTCAGTTACACAATACATTTAATATTTTATTCTTCGTTAATTGGTACCTGTTTTGTTATTTTATATGCATTTATGGCAGTGTTGTTTTATATTATACAAAAAATATACAATCAGAAAGGCACAACATACAAATAAATAATTTTCCATTGTTAAAAGCAAATCACAAAAATAGGAGCTACATGTAAAATGCAGGCCCCTTGTGGAAATTAGGAGAATAATATGAGTGAGTATTTTCAATGTGATGTACACTGAGTGTACAAAACACTAGTAACACCTGCCTTTTCCATTACATAAACTGTCCTTCGCATCGAAAGCAAGTCTTAGAAGCGGTAGATCTGTTCTATGTGCGCTATTTCTATGCTTCCCGTTCTTAAGTTTAGTTTTGCGTCTTTTACTTTGGGTTTTGTGCACCAGCTTCAAACAGCTGAAAATGCAATATTTTGGTTATGTAAAATATATTTTATGGCGGTTTAGATGGTACAATGACTTTCTAGACTACACTTGCTTGTTTAGCCACATAAACTGAAATTAGGAGAACTATTCGAATTTTGGCAAACAGGAAAAGGCGGAGCTATTTCTGCATAGTGCATCTTTAAATCCACTTCAATCAGTGTAGATGAAAGGGAGGAGACAGGTTAAAGAAGGATTTTTGAAGCCTTGAGACGATTGAGACATGGATCGTGTATGTGTGCCATTCTGAGGGTGAATGGACAAGACAAAAGATTTAAGTTCCTTTGAACGGGGTATGGTAGTAGGTGCCAGGCGCACTGGTTTGAGGGTGTCAAGAACTGCAAAGGTGCTGAGTTTTTCACGCTCAACAGTTTCAAGAATGGTCCACCACCCAATGGACATCCAGTCAACTTGACCCACTGTGGGAAGCATTGGAGTCAACATGGGCCAGTATCCCTGTGGAACGCTTTCGACACCTTGTAGAGTCCATGCCCGCATGAATTGAGGCTGTTATGAGGGCAAATAGGGATCAAACTCAATATTAGGACGGTGTTCCTAATGCTTTGTATATTACATGCTGTCGGGGGGGACTTTGTAACATAATTATGTACATCGTCATTACTAACTTACGAGCCAGTTAGCCAGGCTAACTAGCTACCTTTCCCCTGTGTCATATACTGTGTATTTGTGTCATGATTATGCCTTACTTGTAAGATGGTAGTTCCATTCTATACTGAGTTCTTGTTATACTGTACAGCCTGCTCACTATTTCAGCATCTTAATGACCATGTATATCATGGTTAAGTTGGTTAAAGAGCGCTCTCGCTCTGTCCGCCATTAACTTGGTTTAGTGACAGTTTTCTTAACGTGCGGTGGACACGTGTACTTTCGGGCCACATTACACTTCAGTCTATGTGTGCATATCGGATCTGTGTTATGTAGCAGTAAAGACTGCAGCTTTATCCTGCTATTGTCAGTCATATTTTTCTATGCTGCATTATCATTCAGTTAAGTCGAGTTGTATCTGTGTATAGCCTTATTCCTTTTAAATGTGATCATGTGTTATAATATGTCCTTTCTTTTCTACCCTTGCAGAATCACTATCTACAGTTATTACTGGGTTGGAACTTAAAACTAAGAGTGGTCAGTGTGTGTTTTATTGATTTATTTTTCACCTTTATTTAACCAGGTAGGCTAGTTGAGAACAAGTTCTCATTTACAACTGCGACCTGGCCAAGATTAGTCAAAGCAGTTCGACACAAACAACAACACAGAGTTACACATGGAATAAACAAACATACAGTCAATAATACAGTAGAAAAGTCTATATACAGTGTGTGCAAATGAGGTAGGATAAGGGAGGTAAGGCAATAAATAGGCCATGGTGGCGAAGTAATTACAATATAGCAATTAAACACTGGAATGGTAGATGTGCAGAAGATGAATGTGCAAGTAGAGATACTGGGGTGCAAAGGAGCAAGATAAATAAATAAATACAGTATGGGGATGAAGTAGTTAGATGGGCTATTTACAGATGGGCTATGTACAGGTGCAGTGATATGTGAGCTGCTCTGACAGCTGGTGCTTAAAGCTAGTGAGGGAGATGGATCGGTTGAAAAGCATGCATTTAGTTTTACTTTAAGAGCAGTTGGAAGGATAGGTGTATGGCATTGAAGCTCGTCTGGAGGTTAGTTAACACACTGTCCAAAAAAGGGCCAGAGGTATACAGAATGGTGTCGTCTGCGTAGAGGTGGATCAGAGAATCACTAGCAGCAAGAGCGCCATCATTGATGTATACAGAGAAGAGAGTCGGCCCGAGAATTGAACCCTGTAGCACCCCATAGAGACTGCCAGAGGTCCAGACAACAGGCCCTCTGATTTTACACACTGAACTCTGTCTGAGAAGTAGTTGGTGAACCAGGCGAGGCAATCATTTGAGAAACCAAGGCTGTTGAGTTTGCCAATAAGAATGTGGTGATTGACAGAGTCGAAAGCCTTCGCCAGGTCGATGAATACGGCTGCACAGTAATGTCTCTTATTGATGGCAGTTATGATATCGTTTAGGACCTTGAGCGTGGCTGAGGTGCACCCATGACCAGCTCTGAAACCAGATTGCATAGCGGAGAAGGTACAGTGGGATTAACTTGGCTTTCGAAGACCTTAGAAAGGCAGGGTAGGATAGATATAGATCTGTAGAAGTTTGGGTCTAGAGTGTCTCCCCCTTTGAAGAGGGGGATGACCATGGCAGCTTTCCAATCTTTGGGAATCTCCAATGACACGAAAGAGGGGTTGAACAGGCTAGTAATAAGGGTTGCAACAATTTCGGCAGATCATTTTAGAAAGAGAGAGTCCAGATTGTCTAGCCTGGCTGATTTGTAGGGGTCCCGATTTTTCAGCTCTTTCAGAACATCAGCTATCTGGATTTGAGTGAAGGAGAAATGGGGAGGTTTGGGCGAGTGGGGGGTGCAGGGCTGTTGACCGGGGTAGGGGTAGCCAGGTGGAAAGCAAGGCCAGCCGTGGAAAAATGCTTATTGAAATTCTCAATTATAGTGGATTTATCGGTGGTGACAGTGTTTCCTAGCCTCAGTGCAGTGGGCAGCTGGGAGGAGGTTCTCTTATTCTCCATGGACTTTACAGTGTCCCAGAACTTTTTTGAGTTTGTGCTACAGAATGCAAATTTCTGCTTGAAAAGGCTAGCCTTAGCTTTCCTAACCGCCTGTGTATATTGGTTCCTAACTTCCCTGAAAAGTTGCATATCACGGGGGTTATTCGATGCTAATGCAGAACGCCACAGGATGTTTTTGTGCTGGTCAAGGGCAGTCAGGTCTGGAGAGAACCAAGGGCGATATATCTGTTCCTGGTTCTACATTTTTTGAAAGGGGCATGCTTATTTAAGATGGCGAGGATGGCACTTTTAAAGAATAACCAGGCATCCTCTACTGACGGGATGAGGTCCATATCCTTCCAGGATACCCGGGTCTGGTCGATTAGAAAGGCCTGCTCGCTGAAGTGTTTTAGGGAGTGTTTGACAGTGATGAGGGGTGGTCGTTTGACCGCAGACCCGTTACGGATACAGGCAATGAGGCAGTGGTCGCTGAGATCTTGGTTGAAAACAGCAGAGGTGTATTTGGAGGGCAAGTTGGTTAGGATGATATCTATGAGGGTGCCCGTGTTTACGGATTTGGGGTTGTACCTGGTGGGTTCATTGATAATTTGTGTGAGATTGAGAGCATCAAGCATAGATTGTAGGGTGGCCGGGGTGTTAAGCATGTCCCAGTTTAGGTCACCTAGCAGCACGAGCTCTGAAGATAGATAGGGTCAATCAATTCAAATATGGTGTCCAGGGCACAGCCCGGGGCAGAGGGTGGTCTAAAGCAAGCGGTAACGGTGAGAGACTTGTTTCTGGAAAGGTGGATTTTTAAAAGTAAAAGCTTGAATTGTTTGGGTACAGACCTGGATAGTAAGACAGAACTCTGCAGGCTATCTCTGCAGTAGATTGCAACACCGCCCCCTTTGGCAGTTCTATCTTGTCGGAAAATGTGGAAATTTCAGGGTTTTTGGTGGTCTTCCTAAGCCAGGATTCAGACACAGCTAGGACATCCGGGTTGGCAGAGTGTGCTAAAGCAGTGACTAAAACAAACTTAGGGAGGAGGCTTCTAATGTTAACATGCATGAAACCAAGGCTTTTACGGTTACAGAAGTCAACAAATGAGAGCACCTGGGGAGTAGGAGTGGAGCTAGGCACTGCAGGGCCTGGATTAACCTCTACATCACCAGAGGAACAGAGGAAGAGTAGGATGAGGGTTCGGCTAAAGGCTACCAGGACTGGTCGTTTAGTGCATTCAGAGCAGAGCGTAAAAGGAGCAGGTTTCTGGGCGCGATAAAATAGATTCAAGGCATAATGTACAGACAAAGGTATGGTAGGATGTGAGTACATTGGAGGTAAACCTAGGCATTGAGTAATGGTGAGAGAGATATTGTCTCTAGAGACGTTTAAACCAGGTGATGTCACAGCATATGTGGGAGGTGGAACTAAATGGTTGGTTAAGGCATATCGAACAGGGCTAGAGGCTCTACAGTGAAATAAGACAATAATCACTAACCAGGACAGTAATGGACAAGGCATATTGATATTAGGGAGAGGCATACGTAGCCGAGTGATCATAGGGGTCCAGTGATTGGTTGGGCTGGTAGAGACACAGCAATTCAGACAGCTAGCAGTCCGGGGCTACCAAGCTAGCAGAAGGGCCTTAGAGGGACGTCAAGACAGAGGAATGTCTGTTTTAGCCTCCGCGTGTGGTGACGTCGATAGACCAGTACTAAGGTTCTGAGTATCAGAGGAGTCCAAGTCCAATTGGAAAAATAGGTATAGTGGATCTATTCAGCTAACAGTCCAATATGCTCTAGACAGCTAGCGGGCCGCAGCTAGCAAATGGACATTTAGAGGACGTCAAGACGTAGGCACCAGTTGAGTAATCCCTCGAGCAGATTACATCGGTAGTCCAGTCATGAAGGATTGGCGGGGTTCCGTGCCCCGTACCGGCAGAAGAAGAGGTCCGGGTATTGTAGCTCAGGAGTGGCTGGTGGGCCTCTTCAGCTAGCCGGGAGATGGGCCTAGCTCCAGGCTAATTGGTGCTTGCTTCGGGACAGAAGTTAGCCAGGAGTAGTCACTCAGATTGCAGTTAGCTAGCTGCGATGATCCAGGTGAAAAGGTCCAGAGCTTGCGGTAGGAATCTGGGGATATGTACAGAAAATAGGTCTGGTATGCTCTGGTTTGAATCGCGTTGTACAAACTGGCGAGAGAGTTTGCTCTGGGAAGGTGACCCAGATTTACCTAGGGGTCGCTCCTCTTTCGGTCGTGCCCCAGACACTAGAGTTCGACCGATTATGATTTTTCAACGCCGATACCGATTATTGGAGGACCAAAAAAAGCTGATACCCATTAATTGGCAGATTTAAATAAAAATGTATTTGTAATAATGACAATTACAACAATACTGAATGAACACTTTTATTTTAACTTAATATAATACATCAATCAAATCAATTTAGCCTCAAATAAATAATGAAACATGTTCAATTTGGTTTAAATCATGTAAAAACAAAGTGTTGGAGAAGAAAGTAAAAGTGCAATATGTGCCATGTAAAAAAGCTAACGTTTAAGTTCCTTGCTCAGAAGATGAGAACATATGAAAGCTGGTGGTTCCTTTTAACACGAATCTTCAATATTCCCAGGTAAGACGTTTTAGGTTGTAGTTATTATAGGAATTATAGGACTATTTCTCTCTATACCATTTGTATTTCATATACCTTTGACTATTGGATGTTCTTATAGGCACTATAGTATTGCCAGTGTAACAGTATAGCTTCCGTCCCTCTCCTCACCCCTACCTGGGCTCGAACCAGGAACACATCGACAACAGCCACCCTCGAAGCATCGTTACCCATCGCTCCACAAAAGCCGCGGCCCTTGCAGAGCAAGGGGGACAACTACTTCAAGGTCTCAGAGCGAGTGACGTCAACGATTGAAACGCTATTAGCACGCACCCCGCTAACTACCTAGCCATTTCACATCGGTTACACCAGCCTAATCTCGGAAGTTGATAGGCTTGAAATCATAAACAGCTCAATGCTTGAAATGCACAAAAGTGCTGTTTGAATGAATGCTTACGAGCCTGCTGCTGCCTACAACCGCTCAGTCAGACTGCTCTATCAAATATCAAATCATAGACTTAATTATAACATAATAACACACAGAAATACGAGCCTTAGGTCATTAATACGGAACCGTTCCGTATTTTATTTAACGGGTGGCATCCCTAGGTCTAAATATTGCTGTTACATTGCACAACCTTCAATGTTATGTCATAATTATGTACAATTCTGGCAAATTAATTACGGTTTTTGTTAGGAATAAATTGTCTTCACACAGTTCGCAACGAGCCAGGCGGCCCAAACTGCTGCATATACCCTGACTGCTTGCACGGGACAAAAGAGAAGTGACACAATTTCCCTAGTTAAAAGAATTTCATGTTAGCAGGCAATATTAACTAAATATACAGGTTTAAAAATATATACTTGTGTATTGATTAATCGGTCGACCTCTACCGGACACATTTGATATTGTTGGAAACGTACGTATGTTGCCAAAATGTAATGAGAAGGACCCTGAGACGTTCTTTTTGTTGGAGCTTGTTGCTGACGCTCTCTCTTGTGCGCCCTGTTCCTGAATGTCTACGTGACTGACCGTTGTTTATTTTGTTTGGTATTGTCCTGTTCTGTCGCTCCTGTCTGTTCCTTTCTGGTCTCGTTTTTGTCTTTCCTCTTAAAGGTTACTTCCTGTGTGCAAAGGTTGCTGAGGTCTGGGGAGGTCGAGCTTGGCTGGGGCAAGTGAAAGTGTGAACACGTAGCCCCTTATGAATTTGGGACGCAGTCTGGGTCACTTACTAGGATCCAGGGCTGTATTTGGTTTGTTACTGGTATGGTGTTCCGGGGTCCTTGTTGGTCCTCGGTTTTATGGGGGCGGGGGGGGGGGGGGGGTGACCCTCCCACTCTGTCTGCCATAACCTTTCTCTTTGCACTTTTTTTCCTTATTAGGATGTCGGTGGACGGAACTGGGAGGGTCGTCAGAGACATGGGACACCTGGGCCCGGGTGTGTCCCGGGATAAATACACATCTTTCTCCATTCATTGACGAGACTCTCTCTCTGCAGACACACTTATAGATTTTGGCTGTGGCATTTTTGTGGCCCGTTTGTTTGCTTTGGCACCTTTCAACACCCCTCATTATCACATTTATGCACGCAAACACTCACTACACTACTGACTACTGACTACACACATCATTGTTAATTTAATTTACTTCAGTTAATAAATATATTTTGTTATTCCTTATCTCCACGTTGCCTCCGTTTTTGTTACGAACTTCGAGCCGGTTCGTGACAACAGCATATGACAGACAGTTTGTGGTCGGAACACCGCTGACCCCAATATGGTGTAATTGCAGATGCAATTGAGGGCTTTTTTTGATGTCGTCATTCCTTGATATCAGATAATGCCCATTGGTGTTACCTACCTCGCCCCCTCTTGTTTTTACACTGCTGCTACTCGCTGTTCATTATCTATGCATAGTCACTTTACCACTTCCTACATGTACAAATTACCTCGACTAACCTGTACTCCCGCGAAATGACATATTCTCGTTATTGTTATGTAATTTTATTGTGTAACTTATTTAAGTAAATATTTTCTTAACTCCATTTCTTGAACTGCATTGTTGGTTAAGGGCTTGGTAGTACGCATTTCACGGTAAGGTCTACACCTGTTGTATTTGGCGCATGTGACAAATTTGATTGTTTCGTGACACAGATGATTTGTTTACAAAGCAGGTTAGGATAATTCATGTGGCAGGTTAGGTGAATGAGGTTAAGGTTAGGAAAAGAGTTTGGTTTAGGACTAGCTACAATGCAACAGTTGTCAACATCTGTCCCCGATGTGAAAGAAAAGGCCACAGACCAATGGCGAGCATCAATAGGTGTAACTTGACATCAGAAAACGCCCCTAATAGCGATCTGCAATTACTCCTGCTGTAGAACTCATTGAGGCCAGCAATAGCAGGTCAAACGAATGACTCACTCAGAAAACATATCATGATCATATCGACTCAGTAGAGTGGTTCAAGAATAATGAATCATTCGCAAACTAAACATCACTACACTAGACTATTTATCTTTTAATGCAGTCATCTCAGTTTTCATGTGAAGCATATTTGTATCCTTCGCTTGTTTGTAACAATTGCAGACATTGGCAACTCTGCATTTGTATTCAACTTAGTTCTGAAGTCATAGGCAGAAGTATCTTGATTCTTTGTTTAGCAGAGATCTGTGTGAAGTGATACGGTAGGGAAAAACACCTCTAACGACGCACTAAGCTGTGTTACGAGTGGTCTGAGGCATTTGGTAAGTAACAAGCGTTTAAGTGCAACTTCAGTAAAAATGGTTTTGGGAAACAGCTCGGAGATTTAACGATGCTCCCACGAAGGTTCTAACCGGGCCCTGGCCTGTCTGGTACAGTCTTTCATGTGTAGTAGTTTGTTGCATTACATTGCTCAGTTTATCCTTTGTCAACTTTGAATTCCATCTAAGCCACAGATTATTATGTCCTCCAATTTGTACATGACCTTTTATAGCACTTTGAGAGCAAGCAGCCCAAGCCTCCAATGGTCCGTAACTCTGTTTTTAAAGCTGTGATTCACAGTCACACGCTGACCACAATTTGAACGCTGCAGCTGAGACTAAATGATGTTTAGGGACACACACTGAGACCCAAAGTATGACTGGACATGGGATTCATGAGGGAGACACATTTGTAATATTTGTTTGGTCTTAGATGTCATATACTATAGTGTCCTTATAAATATTTTAAAAGCATTTGATATGGATGAGCATAGTTTTGTTTGAAACATTCTCTGGTTTTGATAATTACTTTAAACAATATATTTTGCAACCCTACTTACAGGCCTGTTGTGGCCTGTAAACCATGAGTTTCAGTCCTGTAAACCATGAGTTTCAGGCCACGGTTTAAGGCCTTATGTTAAGGTATACTGTATGTCATAGCTCAATTATAATGATCTTCGCCTAGGAACTCACTTGGTGAAGGCCACAGGACTGAAAATGAACAAATTCAACAACTAAATCTCTCATTAACAAATACAGTCATGGGAGGTAACTCTACAATTCAAAGGCAAGGTACACTGGAGGCTTAAATGTAAGTATACCTTACTCAAAAGAAAGTGCATTTGTTTTACTCATATGAAGATAGTACTGCTCACTTCAGCTATTTAAGTTTCTTAACTTCCTTTTTCCCCCCTCAATGTTTGAGAAGCTAGAACGTATCCAGTTTTACAGTGTGTAATGCTGTCCTCCTGCTTATTATGGGGTTTAGACTGAATGCAGTGTTAAATGTGTTTCCCACAATTGATAACAGCAATATGGACCTGGTTAAATTGACAAGAAGGATTTTGATTTACACTATACATACAAAAGCATGTGGACACCCCTTCAAATGAGTGGATTCGGCTATTTCAGCCACACCCATTGCTGACAGGTGTATGGCATCAAGCACACTGCCATGCAATCTCCATAGACAAGCATTGTTAGTAGAATGGCCTTAATGAAGACCTGTGACTTTCAACGTGGCACCGTCATAGGATGCTACCTTTCCAACAAGTCAGTTTGTCAAATGTCTTCCCTGCTAGAGCTTCCCCGGTCAACTGTACGTGCTGCTATTGTGAAGTGGAAACATCTAGGAGCAACAACAGAACGGGACCGCCGAGTGCTGAAGTATGTAAAAATTGTCTGTCCTAGGTTACAGCACTCACTACCGAGTTCCAAACTGTCTCCGGAAGCAACATCAGCACAAGAACTGTTCATCAGGAGCTTCATTAAATGGATTTCCATGGCCGAGCAGCCGCACACAAGCCTAAGATCACCATGCGCAATGACAGTGGTGTAAAGCTCGCCGCCATTGGACTCTGGAGTAGTGGAAATGCATTTTCTCTGGAGTGATGAATCACGCTTCACCATCTGGTAGTCCAACTGGGTTTGGTGGATGCCAGGAGAAAGCTACCTACCCCAATGCATACTGCCAACTGTAAACTTTGCTAGAGGAGGAATAATGGTCTGGGGCTGTTTTTCGTGGTTTGGGTTAGACCCCTTTGTTCCAGTGAAGGGAAATCTTAACACTACAGCATACAATGACATTCTTGACAATTCTGTGCATCCAACTTTGTGGCAATGGGGAAGACCCTTTCCTGTTTCAGCATGATAATGCCCCCATTCACAGAGTGAGGTCCACACACAAATGGTTTGTTGAGATCGGTGTGGAAGAACAAAGCCCTGACCTCAATCCCATCAAACACCTTTGGGATGAATTGGAACACCGACTGCATGCCAGGCCTAATCACCCAACATCAGTTGCCCGACCTTACTAATGCTTTTGTGGCTGAATTCAAGCAAGTCCCTGCAGCAATGTTTCAACATCTAGTGGAAAGCCTTCCCAAAAGAGTGGAGGCTGTTATAGCAGCAAAGGGGGGACCAACTCCATATTAATGCCCATGATTTGGAATGAGATGTACGAGGAGCAGATGTCCACATACTTTTGGTCGTGTAGTAGTGAAGCTGCGTATAGGCATGGCTTCCTTGTTTTCAGTCTACCAGTTTGTCTATCCTGAGCATTATAGGACATTGTTATGAATTACAGAAATGAAAGTGAAAGCATGTTATAATTTCCTAGAAACAAAATCCTACTATCATAGTAACTTTACCATAACGACTATACCTGAGAACAAAGTAAACATAGAAATGTGAATTTTATATAAAACACCTAAATTAACTTTAACGTGTTGTCAAGTTGGCTAGGACCTATTGAATCAAAGCCGTCTGTCCGACACGAAACAACAACAATTCACGCATCATATCGCTTGACATGAAACATAAATATTACAAGGGAAGGGGATATAATAAAATAAAACATTTGTAAGGAAATAATCGAATCAGTTCATATGTAATGCGTCTTACCATTTACGCTGCTGGACGCCATGGGAGAACAGTAATAGCTTTCGTTTTCCATTGAATAGCCCGCAAACCAGTGAAGCTTGCTCAATCATTTTACATTAGGGACAGATCGAAATTTACGGAGCAGGGGTTGTCAAACTTTTTTATTTTGCTTTGGGGAGGGTTGTGTGTGTTTAAAAAAAATTGGGCACAGGCGGTGGTAGTGTGTTTTTTTTCCAATGTTTACATTGACTCTCTTGCATTGTTTTACGATATAATTCTTCCATCCTATTCAAATGTCCCCATCTGCTTGCATGCGCCTCCCCTATAATCAAGGTGTTTTAGTACTTCCCTTATGCACTGCCTTTTCCTTGCACTAAGTTTAATTATAAACTTTGTGGTTTGAATGCTGATTGGCTGACATATCAGACCGTATACCATGGTTATGAGAAAACATTTGTTTTCCCTGCACTAATTAGGTTGGTAACCAGTTTATAATCACAATACGGCACCTTGGGGGTTTGTGGTATATGGCCAATATACCACAGATAAGGGCTGTGTCCAGGCACTCCGATTGCGTTGTACTTTAGGACAGCCCTTAGCCGTGATATATTGGCCATATACCACACCTCCTCGTGCATTACTGCTTAATTATGAACTGGGTGGTTCAAGCCCTGCATGCTGATTGGCTGAAAGCTATGGTATATCAGACAATGTACCACTGGTACAGTATGACAAAACATTACTTTTTACTCTTCTAATGATGTTAGTAACCAGTTTATAATAGCAATAAGGCACCTTGGGGGTTTGTGGTATATGGCCAATATACCACGGCTTAGAGCTGTATCCAGGCACTCCGTGTTACATTGTGCATAAGAACAGCCCTTAGCCATTGGCCATATACTATATACTGTGTCATTTGAACAACGGCTCAAAAGCCCTGTGATTTTGCATGTTTCATTCCATTAGGATCAGTTGTGAGTCTACTCTCGACAATTTTATAAGGTGTAGAAAGGCACAGTAGCAGGCCAGACTGACTGTATTTTTACTTCTGATACTCATTTTCATTATTTAGCAGACTCTCTTATCCAGAGCCACTCATAGTAGTGAGTGCATACATTTTAATTCTTTTTTTCGTACTGGTACCCCGTGTCAATCAAACCCACAACTATGGTGCAAGCGCTATGCTCCACCAGATGAGCTACATGGGAATATACTGAGATGGGCTGTCTGTTGCAGATCATCCTTCTCCCAAGTCATCCAATTCAAATGTGGCCACACATGCTCTGGCAGGCTCAGTTATTCAGGAATTCTTAAAGGATTCGCCCCCTTTCCCAAATTGTTTTTGTTGCCTAAAATGAAATACCCAAATCTAACTGCCTGTAGCTCAGGCCCTGAAGCAAAGATATGCATATTCTTGGTACCATTTGAAAGGAAACACTTTGAAGTTTGTGGAAATGTGAAAGGAATGTAGGAGAATATAACACAATAGTCTGGTAAAAGATAATACAAATAAAAAAACAACCGTTCTTTAGATTTTTTGTTGTTGTACCATCTCTGAAATGGAGATAGAGGCCATAATGTATTATTACAGCCCAGGTGCAATATACATTTTGACCACTAAATGGCAGCAGTGTATGTGCAAAATATTTGACTGATCCAATGAACCATTGCATTTCTGTTCAAAATGTTGTATCAAGACTGTCCAACTATGCCTAATTTGTTTATTAATAACTTTTATGTTCAAAATTGTGCAATCTCCTCAAACAATAGCATGGTATTTATTCACTGTAATAGCCACTGTAAATTGGACAGTGCTGTTAGATTAACAAGAATTTAAGCTTTCTGCCAATATCAGATATGTCTATGTCCTGGGAAATGTTCTTGTTACTTATGTAACAGTATAACTTTAGACCGTCCCCTCGCCCATACCCGGGCGCGAACCAGGGACCCTCTGCACACATCAACAACAGTCACCCACGAAGCATCGTTACCCATCGCACCACAAAAGCCACGGCTCTTGCAGAGCAAGGGGAACTACTACTTCAAGGTCTCAGAGCAAGTGATGTCACCGATTGAAACACTATTTAGCGCTAACTAGCTAGCCATTTCACATCCGTTACACTCACCCCCCTTTTGACCTCCTCCTTTTTCCGCAGCAACCAGTGATCCGGGTCACGGCACCAATGTAACAGTATAACTTTAGACCGTCCCCTCGCCCATACCCGGGCGCGAACCAGGGACCCTCTGCACACATCAACAACAGTCACCCACGAAGCATCGTTACACAAAAGCCACGGCTCTTGTAGAGCAAGGGGAACTACTACTTCAAGGTCTCAGAGCAAGTGACGTCACCGATTGAAACGCTATTTAGCGCTAACTAGCTAGCCATTTCACATCCGTTACACTTACAACCTCATGCTTTTAGCATTAGCCTACGTTAGCTCAACTGTCTCGTGGAAAGGACACCGATCCCAAAAAGTTTTAACAGCATCTACCCCCAAGCCATAAGACTGCTGAATAATTAATCAAATGGCCACCAGACTATTACATTTACCCCCCCCCATTTGTTTTGTACACTGATGCTACTAGCTGTTTATTATCTATGCATAGTCACTTCACCCCTACCTCCATGTACAAATTACCTCTAACCTGTAAGTGACGTCACCGACTCGGAACCCCCTGTATATAGCCTTATTGTGTTACTTTTTATTATTTTTTACTATAGTTTATTTGGTAAATATTTTCTTAACTCTTCTTGAGTTAAGTGTTTGTAAGTAAGCATTTCACGGTAAGGTCTACACTTGTTGTGTTCGGAGCATGTGACAAATAAAGTTTGATTTGATATGTGTAGAACACAGAATTCGTCCTGAATATGTACCTGAGCCGCTAGCTAGACTGTGACCCGCTGCATATCTTACAGCTTTAGTAATCAAACGTTCTGATGTAGGCAGTGGCACTTGCGCATGTGAGGTGAAGAATGGTAGTATGTGGTACGTGTGCACAGTCTTCACACTTCAACCAAGATGGCATAGCAGTTCAGACGTCTTTTTGTCCTTGTCTTGTCGTGTCCTGTATATATATATATATATTTACAACTTTTTTCACATACATTTTATTTTTATTTTCCATCAACTCATCTTCAAAACACTCTCCTGCAACCCACCTCACCAATTTATATTTATAAAAAAGTATTATTTACCTCAAATCTGTAATCCTCCAAGAAGCTAGCCAGAAACTCCAAGAAGCTAGCCAGAAACTAGCCAGAAGCTAGCCAGGAGCTAGCCAGAAGCTAGCCCAGAAGCTAATCCAGAAGCTAATCAGAAGCTAGTTCAGAAGCTAGTTAGCTTCTTTACTGGCAAATCATTAGTATTCAGCTAACCACGGTTTGTGGTCATCAGCTATCCTTTAGCTCGAAAATCTATCGCCAGTTTTGTACTGCGCAGCGCAGCTCGGAACGGAACATACCGGACCAATTTTTCTCCTCATGTCCCTGGATTTCAACTGCTCTCTGGACATTCATACCCGGATCTCACAGCTAACTAGGTGCTATCCGTGTGACTATTGGCTTTCGTCGATTCCGGAGCAAACATAAATTATTCTGGAGCTAGCCAGCTCCGTCAATCACTCCTGAGTTCCATCAATCACTACTGGGCTGCAGTCACCTATCTGGACCCTTTTTACTGCCTACGCGGAGCCCCACTGGGCCTTCACAACTGGACTGCCGACGTTATCTACCCGAAGGAGATCCGGCTGGCTCCTCCGTCGCGACGTTACCGGAACGCCCATCTGCGGCCTGCTAACCGTTAGCTGTCTTACCGGCTGCTATCTGAATAGACAATCGGACAATTTTTTATTTTTTATTATTATTATTATGTTTTCTTCTTGGGCCTCTATAACTATATCTATTGTTTTTATTTTTGTTGTTGTTGTGTGATTTGGATTAATCCCCTCTACCACATGGAACCACACTAATCTACTGACGGAACGCAAGAGGTGGCTAACAACAGACCTCCATCCTATGCTAGCTTGCTACTGATGGCCTGGCTAGCTGTCTAAATCGCCGTGACCCCCAACCAACCTCTCCACTCACTGGACCCTTTTGATCACTTGACTAAGCATGCCTCTCCTTAATGTCAATATGTCTTGTCCATTGCTGTTCTGGTTAGTGTTTATTGGCTTATTTCACTGTAGAGCCTCTAGTCCTGCTCACTATACCTTATCCAACCTATTAGTTCCACCACCCACACATGCAACGACATCTCCTGGTTTCAATTATGTTTCTAGAGACAATATCTCTCTCTTCATCACTCAATACCTAGGTTTACCTCCACAGTATTCACATCCTACCATACCTTTGTCTGTACATTATACCTTGATGCTATTTATCGCCCCCAGAAACCTCCTTTTACTCTATGTTCCAGACGTTCTAGACGACCAATTCTTATTGATTTTAGCCGCACCCTTATTCTACTCCTCCTATGTTCCTCTGGCGATGTAGAGGTGAATCCAGGCCCTGCAGTGCCTAGCTCCACTCCTATTCCCCAGGCGCTCTCTTTTGACGACTTCTGTAACCGTAATAGCCTTGGTTTCATGCATGTTAACATTAGAAGCCTCCTCCCTAAGTTTGTTCTATTCACTGCTTTAGCACACTCTGCCAACCCGGATGTTCTAGCTGTGTCTGAATCCTGGCTTAGTAAGACCACCAAAAATTCAGAAATTTTAATTCCAAACTACAACATTTTCAGACAAGATAGAACTGCCAAAGGGGGCGGTGTTGCAATCTACTGCAAAGATAGCCTGCAGAGTTCTGTCCTACTATCCAGGTCTGTACCCAAACAATTTGAACTTCTACTTTTAAAAATCCACCTCTTTAAAAACAAGTCTCTCACCGTTGCCGCCTGCTATAGACCACCCTCTGCCCCCAGCTGTGCTCTGGACACCATATGTGAACTGATTGCCCACCATCTATCTTCAGAGCTCGTGCTGCTAGGCGATCTAAACTGGAGCATGCTTAACACCCCAGCCATCCTACAATCTAAACTTGACGCCCTCAATCTCACACAAATTATCAATGAACCTACCAGGTACCTCCCCAAAGCCTTAAACACGGGCACCCTCATAGATATCATCCTAACCAACTTCCCCTCTAAATACACCTCTGCTGTCTTCAACCAAGATCTCAGCGATCACTGCCTCATTGCCTGCATCCGTAATGGGTCAGCGGTCAAACAACCTCCACTCATCACTGTAAAACGCTCCCTGAAACACTTCAGCGAGCAGGCCTTTCTAATCGACCTGGCCGGGGTATCCTGGAAGGATATTGATCTCATCCCATCAGTAGAGGATGCCTGGATATTTTTTTAAATGCCTTCCTAACCATCTTAAATAAACATGCCCCATTCAAGAAATTTATAACCAGGAACAGATATAGCCCTTGGTTCTCCCCAGACCTGACTGCCCTTAACCAACACAAAAACATCCTATGGCGTTCTGCATTAGCATCGAACAGCCCCCGTGATATGCAGCTGTTCAGGGAAGCTAGAAACCATTATACACAGGCAGTTAGAAAAGCCAAGGCTAGCTTTTTCAAGCAGAAATTTGCTTCCTGCAACACTAACTCAAAAAAGTTCTGGGACACTAAAGTCCATGGAGAATAAGAACACCTCCTCCCAGCTACCCACTGCACTGAAGATAGGAAACACTGTCACCACTGATAAATCCACCATAATTGAGAATTTCAATAAGCATTTTTCTACGGCTGGCCATGCTTTCCACCTGGGTACTCCTACCCCGGTCAACAGCACTGCACCCCCAACAGCAACTCGCCCAAGCCTTCCCCATTTCTCCTTCTCCCAAATCCATTCAGCTGATGTTCTGAAAGAGCTGCAAAATCTGGACCCCTACAAATCAGCCGGGCTAGACAATCTGGACCCTTTCTTTCTAAAATTATCTGCCGAAATTGTTGCCACCCCTATTACTAGCCTGTTCAACCTCTCTTTCGTGTCGTCTGAGATTCCCAAAGATTGGAAAGCAGCTGCGGTCATCCCCCTCTTCAAAGGGGGGGACACTCTTGACCCAAACTGCTACAGACCTGTATCTATCCTACCATGCCTTTCTAAGGTCTTCGAAAACCAAGTCAACAAACAGATTACCGACCATTTCGAATCTCACCATACCTTCTCTGCTATGCAATCTGGTTTCAGAGCTGGTCATGGGTGCACCTCAGCCACGCTCAAGGTCCTAAATGATATCTTAACTGCCATCGATAAGAAACATTACTGTGCAGCCGTATTCATTGATCTGGCCAAGGCTTTCGACTCTGTCAATCACCACATCCTCATCGGCAGACTCGACAGCCTTGGTTTCTCAAATGATTGCCTCGCCTGGTTCACCAACTACTTCTCTGATAGAGTTCAGTGTGTCAAATCGGAGGGTCTGCTGTCCGGACCTCTGGCAGTCTCTATGGGGGTGCCACAGGGTTCAATTCTTGGACCGACTCTCTTCTCTGTATACATCAATGATGTTGCTCTTGCTGCTGGTGAGTCTCTGATCCACCTCTACGCAGACGACACCATTCTGTATACTTCCGGCCCTTCTTTGGACACTGTGTTAACAACCCTCCAGGCAAGCTTCAATGCCATACAACTCTCCTTCCGTGGCCTCCAATTGCTCTTAAATACAAGTCAAACTAAATGCATGCTCTTCAACCGATCGCTACCTGCACCTACCCGCCTGTCCAACATCACTACTCTGGACGGCTCTAACTTAGAAACGTGGACAACTACAAATACTTAGGGGTCTGGTTAGACTGTAAACTCTCCTTCCAGACCCATATCAAACATCTCCAATCCAAAGTTAAATCTAGAATTGGCTTCCTATTTCGCAACAAAGCATCCTTCACTCATGCTGCCAAACATACCCTTGTAAAACTGACCATCCTACCAATCCTCGACTTTGGCGATATCATTTACAAAATAGCCTCCAATACCCTACTCAACAAATTGGATGCAGTCTATCACAGTGCAATCCGTTTTGTCACCAAAGCCCCATATACTACCCACCATTGCGACCTGTACGCTCTCGTTGGCTGGCCCTCGCTTCATACTCGTCGCCAAACCCACTGGCTCCATGTCATCTACAAGACCCTGCTAGGTAAAGTCCCCCCTTATCTCAGCTCGCTGGTCACCATAGCATCTCCCACCTGTAGCACACGCTCCAGCAGGTATATCTCTCTAGTCCCCCCCAAAACCAACTCTTTCTTTGGCCGCCTCTCCTTCCAGTTCTCTGCTGCCAATGACTGGAACGAACTACAAAAATCTCTGAAACTGGAAACACTTATCTCCCTCACTAGCTTTAAGCACCAACTGTCAGAGCAGCTCACAGATTACTGCACCTGTACATAGCCCACCTATAATTTAGCCCAAACAACTACCTCTTTCCCAACTGTATTTAATTAATTAATTAATTTTGTTCCTTTGCACCCCATTATTTTTATTTCTACTTTGCACATTCTTCCATTGCAAAACTACCATTCCAGTGTTTTACTTGCTATATTGTATTTACTTTGCCACCATGGCCTTTTTTGCCTTTACCTCCCTTCTCACCTCATTTGCTCACATTGTATATAGACTTGTTTATACTGTATTATTGACTGTATGTTTGTTTTACTCCATGTGTAACTCTGTGTCGTTGTATCTGTCGAACTGCTTTGCTTTATCTTGGCCAGGTCGCAATTGTAAATGAGAACTTGTTCTCAACTTGCCTACCTGGTTAAATAAAGGTAAATAAATAAATAGTCTGAACTGTAGGTGGAAGCAATATGCCTAGATGCGACTAGTCTGCGGCCGGAAACCAACACGAAGAAGAAGCGACGAAGGGCGGAAGAGACGAAGTGCACTCCGTTGTGGTCCCTTCGCAGTGCTAGCTAACATGGATGCTACAATGGAAAACATCGAACACACTCTACCGCTATACTCTAATAATGCAAAAAAGAAAAGTAAAAAGAAAGTGAATTCAGAATACACGTACAAATGTAAGTAGTCAATTTATCCTTTATATGTTTATTTCGGACTACAAATGAAGTAAGGAACTCCGAGCTAGTTAGCAAGCAAGCTAGCTAACGTTACCTACAAAGGGGACATCATGGCGCCTTGTCTCGAATACTTTCCCGAGCAGATTCGTGCGTAGACATCAGACGGCGCGATCCACATTTGTCCTATTAGTCAAAATGTGAATGTTATTTCATTTGAATTACATTGTATATGTAGTGATTTAAAACATATTTATTTATTTCAGTGTCTGAATATGAAACAATGGACTTTGTGAAATTGCGCGTATCAAATCGCTACATGTTTACGGGGAGGAGAAATGCCTCTCGACTGGCCTGGAGGTGAGTTCAGATTCTTATCCGAGATCCTCCCAGTACACTTTTTGTTAGGCACGTTTTTTCATTTGACCTGTCATTGAGACGAGTCAATGTTTATGTTTTTAAATCGAAATGACCATTGTGTACCTTTTTGTTGCAGGGCCATCCTCAAACACATGGGCTTGCAGGGGAAGATGACTGCCAGTCAGGCAATGAAAAAATGGGAAAATCTGAAGAAGAGATACAAGGTAGCAATTGCATCCTACATACACTACATATCCCAAAGTATGTGGACACCTGCTTGTCAAACATCTCATTCCAAAATCATGGGCATTAATATGGAGTTGGTCCCCCCTTTGCTGCTATAACACTCTTCTGGGAAGGCTCTTCACTAGATGTTGGAACATTGCTGTGGGGACTTGCTTCCATTCAGCCACGAGCATTAGTGAGGGCAGGCACAGATGTTGGCCGATTAGGCCTGGCTTGCAGTCTGCATTCCAATTCATCCCAAAGGTGTTCGATGGGGTTGAGGTCAGGGCTCTGTGCAGGCCAGTCAAGTTCTTCCACACTGATCTCAACAAACCATTTCTGTATGGATCTTGCTTTGTGCATGGGGGTGTTATCATGCTGAAACAGGAAAGGGCCTTCCCTAAACGGTTGCCACAAACCTGGAAGCACAGAATCGTCAAGAATGTCATTGTATGCTGTAGTGTTAAGATTAGAGGTCGACCGATTAAATGAAATGGCCAATTAATTAGGGCCGATTTCAAGACTTCATAACAATCGGAAATCGGTATTTTTGGACACCGATTTGGGCCATTAAAAAAAATGTAAAACATGTTTTTTGTACACCTTTACTTAATCATTATTTAACTAGACAAGTCAGTTAAGAACACATTCTTATTTTCAAGGACGGCCTAGGAACAGTGGGTTAACTGCCTCGTTCAGGGGCAGAACGACAGATTTTTACCTTGTCGGCTCAGGGATTCAATCTTGCAACCTTACAGTTAACTAGTCCAACTCTCTAACCACCTGCCTCTCATTGCACTCCACGAGGAGACTGCCTGTTATACGAATGCAGTAAGAAGCCAAGGTAAGTTGCTAGCTAGCATTAAACTTATCTTGTAAAAAACAATCAATCATAATCATTAGTTATAACCACACATGGTTGATGATATTACTAGTTTATCTAGCGTGTCCTGCATTGCATATAATCGATGCAGTGCGTATTGTTGCTCCAATGTGTACCTAACCATAAACATCAATGCCTTTCTTAATTAAAATCAATACACAGAACTATATATTTTAAACCTGCATATTTAGCTAAAATAAATCCAGGTTAGCAGGCAATATTAACCAGGTAAAATGGTCACTTCTCTTGCGTTCATTGCGCGCAGAGTCAGTGTATATGCAACAGTTTGGGCCGCCTAATTTCCCAGAATTTTACGTAATTATGACATAACATTGAAGGTTGTGCAATGTAACAGCAATATTTTGACTTATGGATGCCATCCGTTAGATAAAATACGGAACGGTTCCTTATTTCACTGAAATAATACACGTCTTGTTTTCGAGATGATAGTTTCCGGATTCGACCATATTAATGACCTAAGGCTCGTATTTCTGTGTGTTATAATTAAGTCTATGATTTGATAGAGCAGTCTGACTGAGCGATGGTAGGCACCAGCAGGCTCGTAAGCATTCATTCATACAGCACTTTCGTGCATTTGCCAGCAGCTGTTTATGACTTCAAGCCTATCAACTCCCGAGATTAGGCTGGTGTAACCGATGTGAAATGGCTAGCTAGTTAGCTGGGTGCGCGCTAATAGCGTTTCAAACGTCACTCGCTCTGAGACTTGGAGTGGTTGTTCCCCTTGCAGGGCAAGGGGAACATTTATTATTTATTTGAGGCTAAATTGATTTGATTGATGTATTAAAATAAGTGTTCATTCAGTATTGTTGTAATTGTCATTACAAATAAATGAATAAAAATCGCCCGATTAATCGGTATCGGTATTAATCGGCATAGCCTCAAATAAATAATGAAACATGTTCAATTTGGTTTAAATATGCAAAAACAAAGTGTTGGAGAAGAAAGTAAAAGTTCAATATGTGCCATGTAAGAAAGCTAACGTTTAAGTTCCTTGCTCAGAACATGAGAACATATGAAAGCTGGTGGTTCCTTTTAACATGAGTCTTCAATATTCCCAGGTAAGAAGTTTTAGGTTGTAGTTATTATAGGACTATTTCTCTCTATACCATTTGTATTTCATTTACCTTTTGACTATTGGATGTTCTTATAGGCACTTTAGTATTGCCAGTGTAACAGTATAGCTTCCATCCCTCTCCTCGCTGCTACCTGGCCTCGAACCAAGAATACATCGACAACAGCCACCCTCGAAGCAGCGTTACCCATGCAGAGCAAGGGGAACAACTACTCCAAGTCTCAGAGCGAGTGACGTTTGAAACGCTATTAGCGCTCACCCCGCTAACTAGCTAGCCATTTCACATTGGTTACACCAGCCTAATCTCGGGAGTTGATAGGCTTGAAATCATAAACCGCTCAATGCTTGAAGCATTGCAAAGAGCTGCTGGCAAAACACACTAAAGTACTGTTTGAATGAATGCTTACGAGCCTGCTGGTGCCTACATCGCTCAGTCAGACTGCTCTATCAAATCATAGACTTAATTATAACATAATAACACACAGAAACACGAGCCGTAGGTCATTAATATGGTCGAATCTGGAAACTATCATTTCGAAAACAAAACGTTTATTCTTTCAGTGAAATACGGAACCGTTCCGTATTTTATCTAACGGATGGCATCCCTAAGTCTAAATATTGCTGTTACATTGCACAACCTTCAATATTATGTCATAATTACGTAAAATTCTGGCAAATTAGTTTCGCAATGAGCCAGGCAGCCCAAACTGTTGCATATACTCTTGAGTGCAATGAACGCAAGAGAAGTGACACAGTTTCACCTGGTTAATATTGCCTGCTAACCTGGATTTCTTTTAGCTAAATTTGCAGGTTTAGAAATGTACTTCTGTGTATTGATTTTAAGAAAGGCATTGATGTTTATGTTAGGTACACATTGGAGCAACGACAGTCCTTTTTCGCGACTGCGCACCACATCGATTATATGCAATGCAGGACATGCTAGATAAACTAGTAATATCATCAACCATGTGTAGATATAACTAGTGATTATGATTGATTGTTTTTTATAAGATACGTTTAATGCTAGCTAGCAACTTCCCTTGGCTTCTTACTGCATTCGCGTAACAGGCGGGCTCCTCGTGAGGCAGGTGGTTAGAGCGTTGGACTAGTTAACCGCAAGATTGAATCCCTGAGCTGAAAAAATCGTTCTGCCCCTGAACGAGGCAGTTAACCCACCGTTCCTAGGCCGTCATTGAAAATAAGAATGTGTTTTTAACTGACTTGCCTAGTTAAATAAAGGTGTGAATAAATTGGCAAAATCGGCAACCAAAAATACAGATTTCCAATTATGAGAACTTGAAATCGTCCCTAATTGATGGGCCATTCTGATTAATCAGCGACCTCTAATTGGCATCCTTGTAAAGTTCTAAATAGCCCTGCCCTAGAGACAAATCCTTCATTATCCAACTACCTACTAATACTGTTTATCCTTCTTTTGGGGACAGGAGTTGAAGTACCCTCCCCCAGGGGTGCAGGTGTTCCCCCACAGTTGGCGTTGGTACGATCTGATGAGTGATGCAATGGAGGGGCGTCTGGCAGGCTCAGCCCCCATCATCGGCCCACTCCCCCCGGGCACTAGCGACAGTGATTTTCTCCCTGATGCCCGGCCCAGGAAGAGATCCATGATGGGCGGAATAGGGGTGATGGGGATGCACTGCGACCTGGATGAGATGGACACCGAGAGGGCGACGCTGGAGACCGAACGGGCGGCATTGGAGGGCGAGCGAGAGGTGATGGGGAGAGAGCGGATGGCGCTGGAGAGAGAGCAAGCAGGGCTGGAACGAGAGATGGCCAACCTGGACCGGGAGCGTGCCCAGCTGGAGAGGGAGAAGGCAGCGGTGGAGAGGGAGAGGGGGCTGATAGAGAAGGAGAAAGCGCAGGTGGCCAGGGATCGGCTGGCTGTGGACAGAGACAGAGTTCTACTGGCGGAGGGTAGAGCAGCAGAGGAGAACGGTGCGGAAGGACAAAGCTGTAAAACAGGAGGACAGAGGGTCGTTGGGTCGTTGGAAAGAACCGAGAGATTCCTCAAGATGTTTGAAAAGTTGGTTGAACGTATGTGAAGAACAATTATGTGTTTGTTTACACTAGAATAGACTATTCAATTGGAAAGTAATTGGATATCATTTGTATTGGTTTTATTTTCTATGAATGTACAAAGTTTTCAATGACAAATCCTTTTTGTATTGCTGTTCAGAGATGCCTGTATGCCTATTGTTATCTGGGCTAGAAGTATTTGAACATTAACTGCCTAAACAGTTGTACTCAATCAATTCATTCAAAATCACTTTGCAGCTACACACCTTACCGGTCAATTCTCAATTAAAATGTTAAGCCATTGAGGTCATCAAAACAACTTTATTCAATTGTGGTATTTCCATACAAAGCACACAATAGCAGGCTGTTTCTTCTTATTAACCCCATCCACACCCAACAGACCCCCCCCCCCCATACAATAGCCTTGATCTTTATTGATATAGGCTATTGTGGTCATAACAAGAACTGAAATGTAATATGCCAAATATTGCAGTTCATGTAAAAAAAAGTGACTTCAGAATATATTTTTATATTACAGTACAGACTTTACAAATGCTTGTTTAATTGCTTCTTTTAATGCATTGGTATTCAAATTGGCGTTCCAGTAAGCTTCAGCTTCAATTAGTTTATGCTAGTATAATTTTTTTTAAAAATAGTGTTAGATTTCTGTAATATATATTTTTTCCTTTACAAAAACATATTTAAACAATATTACTGGTTGTCGTGGCCAGTTGTGAACAGACATGAAACAATGTTCGATTGTTGGATCAATAAAATGTCACATTTTCATTGTCTTTTTGTTTGCTTCAAGTTGCTGAACAGTTTGGCTTTTGACAAAGTTATCTGGTGTGTATTTGTGTGTGTAGGAATGAGAGATACACACCATCTCGCTCACTGTGTTATGTATGCAATCAACAGCTGATCAGACTTAAATTAGGCCAGATAGGTAGACACTGTGTTCCGGGGTTTACTGTATGTGCAGATTGCAATTGAACTGAGACTGGACAACTTTTAGGATCTGTCTCCATAGGTAAGTGTGTGTATGGTATGTACATATGTCTCGTAGATGTTGAGCTGTGTAAGGATGCTTGTGTATTCACGAGTATTGATCAGTGTGTGGTTAGATGTGGGCTCCGATGGGGATGCGGGGCAGACACACATAGGCCTGTGGGGTCCTGCTGAGGTTGATGGGGTTGCCGTCCAGGCGAATGTCCTCCAGTGCGTTCCTGATGTAGTTGAAGTCTTTCAGGTTGCAGAACGTGTCCTCGTGTATCATCTGAATGTTGTTGCGCTGGAAAACAAGGTATTGGAAGTCTAAGAAAACACTCTGAAACAACACATTCATTATGGTGCTCTAACCACCACCTAGTGGTTAGTGTTGGACTTGTAACCAAAAGGTTGCAAGATCGAATCCCTGAGCTGACAAGGTAAAAATCTGTCGTTCTTCACCTGAACAAAGCAGTTAACCCACTGTTCCTAGGCCGTCATTGAAAATAAGAACTTGTTCTTAACTGACTTGGCTAGTAAAATAAAAATTAATCTATGGGCCTTGAGATTCTGCACAGGTCTGCCAGAGTGCTGGAGAAAAGTACAGTTTAAATATACAATAATTTGCCTTAATAACTGAATGGCAAAGAATTGCCCAGAATGTTTTGAAACAGCTTGCAGAAAGAGGGGATACGGTGGTCAGTTGAGCAAAAATCCCTCTAGTCACCACCAGTGTACACTGGGGTAATCCTATAGTTCCCACACCCCACAAGAGGGCAGAATTGCAGGTACCTGTAGGTGCAGAGAGCGCAGGCTGTCCGGTAGGGGCACAGGGATGTGGTCGATGTGGTTGTCTGTTAGGTACAGGTACAGCAGACCCGTCATGTCCTAAACAAAACACAGTGTTTACATTTAGAGGAGTCATTTATGCCAGACAGTCTCTCAATACATACCTGTTTTTGTTTCATCCCAGCACTCACACATGATTCAACTCATCAAGGGCTTGGTGATTAGTCCATTAGGGGAATCAAATGTGATAATGCTGGGAAAAAGAAAATAAATGGTTTGTAATCCTTGTCAGACCTACATACCTTGAAAGCCTCTTTGTGGATGCCTGTGGCGCCAATGTTGTTGTGGCTGGCGTCGATGAGGGTCATCACGGGCGGAAGGGCAGGCAGCTGTGACACGCCGTTCTCACGGAGCACCAGCTCCTCCAGCACGGGCAGGCCGGAGAACGCATCATCGGCGATGGATGCAATCTCGTTGGCGGTCAAGTCGATCCTCTTCAGCTTGTCTGCAAGAGAGAGAAGGTAAAGTACTCAGACTGTTCCACGTGGTTTCATTCATTGAAACAGCCATTGAACAGCAGGAAATCTCACGGCTGTGCCTTTAACAAGTGACACCTACTCATCTGAGCGAAGTCGCCCTTGTTGATCTTGGTGATGTGGTTGTAGCGGGCGTAGAAGTGAGTGGTCTCTTTGGGGAGAGGCGGCACGCTCGTCAGCTTCACATCATCACAGTAGACAGAACCACCCAGACAGGTGCACAGCAGGCAGGTAGGCATACCTGGGACAGACAGACAGGACAAGGAAGTAAGACGGAGGTAGGCGATACACTTGAGAGAACAGTTGCTAGGTCTGAGATGTTGTGTGAGGAAGTTTAGGCCACCAACCTTCGATGCAGTAACAATGGGTTTGTAGAATGGTGGAGACGTGCACTCAGTGTTGATATGATTTGTTTGTTTTACCTCTTGCATCAAGAAATGTTGTCATGTCTGGATTGGACGCAGCTTTTGATGTGACCAAGGTGTGCACATTATGAGGGTTGTTGCTGAGGTGCTATGGTTGAGGTGTAGTGCATTCCCAATGTTAGACATATTGTGTTAATGGTGTTCGGGACAGATTATAACACAGACGTTAGGTGAAGATGACGATAACAGACGTTACAGACTCATATCGTAGAGCAACATGATACAGACAGACACATGACAGTGTTTGTGACAGGTAAGGACAAGACAGTGTGTAACGGACATTACAGATACATATGGCTTCAACACAGTTTGTGGTCAGTTGTAACAGGAGGCACATAAATATAAGATTTAATAACCCTATTCAATCAAAACCAGGGTTTCTGGGGTGAAATGGAAGAGACAACTCATATAAAGATATGAGAAAATAGGTTTGAATATGGGAATGTGATAGACCCCATGTACTGTATAGTGAAGTAGAATAGACCCTATAACCCCAGAAGCCTGGTTACAGGTTTTGATTGAATAGTTAGTGTTTGTGCTGGATACTGACCTTTAATGTCCAAGTCAACCTCTGGCAACCCAGAGCCCCCTGAGCCTACAGTACCTCCAGACTCCTGAGGGGTTTTCGGAGTAGTCAGGAGCACTTCCTCCTCTTGTTAGAGATAGAGATGAGGTAGGAGACAGGTTGGAAACAGCATGGACAGTGACACGACAACAAGTGCTGTTTGCCACAGTGAGAAGTCACAAATAGCAAGGGAGTTATGTTGTTGTCGTTGTTTATGACACATTTAACTGATTAAATGAGGTAATAGTTAAATGGAATCTTGGGAATGGATTTTGAGAGTTAATCAAATGATGTTATGTTGATATATGTTTAATATAAATACAGTTGAAGTCGGAAGTTTACATACACTTAGGTTGGAGTCATTAAAACTTGTTTTTCAACCACTCCACAAATGTCTTGTTAACAAACTATAGTTTTGGCAAGTGGGTTAGGACATCTACTTTGTGCATTACACAATTCATTTTTCCAACAATTGTTTACAGACAGATTATTTCACTGTATCTCAATTCCAGTGGGTCAGAAGTTTACATACACTAAGTTGACTGTGCCTTTAAACAGCAATTTCCAAAAGCCTGAAGGTACCACATTCATTTCTACAAACAAAAGTACGCAAGTATAAACACCATGGGACCACGCAGCCGTCATACCACTCAGGAAGAAGATGCTTTCTGTCTCCTAGAGATGAACGTACCTTGGTGCGAAAAGTGCAAATCAATCCCATAACAACACCAAAGGACCTGTGAAGATGCTGTAGGAAACAGGTACAAAAGTATCTATATCCACAGTAAAATGAGTCCTATATCGACATAACCTGAAAGGCAGCTCAGCAAGGAAGAAGCCACTGCTCCAAAACTGCCATAAAAAAGCCAGACTACAGTTTGCAACTGCACATGGGGACAAAGATCATACTTTTTGGAGAAATGTCCTCTGGTCTGATGAAACAAAAATATAACTGTTTGGCCATAATGACCATGGTTATGTTTGGAGGAAAAAGAGGGAGGCTCGCAAGCCGAAGAACACCATCCCAACAGTGAAGCACGGGGGTGGCAGCATCATGTTGTGAGGGTGCTTTGCTGAAGGAGGGACTAGTGCACTTCACAAAATAGATGGCGTCATGCGGAAGGAAAAGTATGTGTATATATTGAAGCAACATCTCAAGACTTCAGTCAGGAAGTTAAAGCTTGGTCGCAAATGGGTCTTCCAAATGGACAATAACCCTAAGCATACTTTCAAAGTTGTGGCAAAATGGCTTAAGGACAACAAAGTCAAGGTATTGGAGTGGCCATCACAAAGCCCTGACCTCAATCCTATAGAAAATGTGTGGGCTGAACTGAAAAAGCATGTGCGAGCAAGGAGGCCTACAAACCTGACTCAGTTACACCAGGTCTGTCAGGAGGAATGGGCCAAAACCCACCCAACTTATTGTGAGAAGCTTGTGGAAGGCTACCCAAAATGTTTGACCCAAGTTAAACTATTTAAAGGCAATGCTACCAAATACTAATGGAGTGTATGTAAACTTCTGACCCAATGAGAACGTGATGAAATAAACAAAAGCTGAAATAAATACATTTCTACTATTATTCTGACATTTCACATTCTTAAAATAAAGTGGTGATCCTAACTGACCTAAAACAGGGAATTTGTACTAGGATTAAATGTCAGGAATTGTGAAAAACTGAGTTTAAATGTATTTGGCTAAGGTGTATGTAAACTTCCGACTTCAACTGTAGGTACATTGGAACAGTGTTCTTAGCTGGAATTTGAGATTATTCATACTTGTCAAACACAAATCCTTTGAAAAGCATCTCTTGACCAGATTATTTGGTCACCTTCTCCTGTCCAAATACAGACATGGCAGCAGAGCATGCTTTCTGCTCAAAGTTTCTGGGACGTTTACCCCTGTTATCCTTACACATATGATATGATGGGTTGATACCATAGAGATCTGTTTTCTTATTGTTTCTTTGTTTGGTGGTACTGACCTTCTTCAGGGTCAGGGATTAATGTGACCTCTGACCCACCAGAGTCGGAGCCCCCAGGCCCTGAGACCCCTGAGGTGCCAAAGGCCCCGGACTCCCCAGAAACACCCGATGCCTCCTGGAGGGTAGTGTCAGGAATGAGGGGCAGCTCCTCCTCTTGTTAGAGCCAAGGGGAGGGGTTAGGAGACAGGTTAGTGCTTCTCATGGGATGGGATGGGATGGACTGTCAATCAACATCCATTCAATCAGACAATCAATAAATCATTCTCAAACATGGTTTGACAGTGGGTTAGGTTGACAATGATTAGGGATTTATGGTAAGTAATGCAATGACAATGGTCGGACAATGAATGACGTTTACAATGACAATGATACTGTAAGTGACAAAGCAATGACACAGGGTTTACAATGACGACACAAGAAAGCATTATCAATCCACATTTAACCAGCACAAAGCAGTTAAATGAAAAGGCAAATTTATAAATGCAATGAAATCCCATATAGTCTTAGCTAATCAATCAGTGCTTGGAACCGTACTAGGTTCACAAGGCCACTATAGGCCCAACCAACTATCTGTATACTTCTACAGTGTAGTCTGTATAAGTATAGGTACTGACCTCCAGATATAATTATTATTCCTGAGTCCCCGGAACCTCCGGAACCCCCAGTACTGGAAACCAATATGTCCCCGGAACCCCCTGAGCCTAGGAGGGTGCCGGAACCTCCAGAGCCCAGGGAACCAAGATCCCCGGAACCCCCAGAGCCTCCAGAACCAAGGTCCCCAGAACCCCCAGAGCCTCCAAAACCAAGGTCCCCGGACCCCACAGAGTCTCCGGATCCAAGGTCCCCGGAACCCACAGAGCCTCCGGATCCAAGGTCCCCGGAACCCCCAGAACCAAGATCCCCAGAACCTGCTGATCCAATTTCCATGGAACCCCCTGAGCCTCCAGAAGCCAAAAGGTCCCCAGAACCGGAAGCCAAAAGGTCTCCGGAACCCCCAGAACCTCCGGAAACCCCAGAGCCACCGGAACCCCCAGAACCCGTGGAACCCCCAAAGTCCCCGGAGATATGAAGAATGTCAATGGGACTCAGGCGCAGCTCCTCCTCTTGTTAGAGACAAGATTAGGTGTTAGAAGAGACAGGTTAGAGCACAGTGGACCATGATTCAGTTTAGGGCGAGTGAGTCATGTTTACAATGATGATTAGGTGACATTACAAAAAGTTAATGAGATTTATGGTTGAGTACCACACATTTAACTAATGTCAGACAGTTAAATGGAACTCATGCATTTGGAAATGACGAAGGATGATTGTAAAAATGGGTCGATTTGCATGGGTAGGCGTTAAGAGGGAAGGTTGTGTGTTATGTATCACTGTCAGTACTGGACACATACCTTCCTCTCCCTGTGTGTATGGACTCATAGTGTGAGGTGACAGAGTGGATGTGCTGTGTATGTGTGTATACAGACCTCCCTGTGCGTCTGGGCCCATGAGTACCCCAGACCCCCCTGAGCCTTGGGGGATGAGCTGGGGTCTTAGGGGCAACTCCTCCTCCTCTTCCTCCTCCAGTGATGCAGGGCCCCCAGGGCCAGGGTAGTTATAATTTGGTGGGGCCAGTGTGCCAATCTCTATCTGTGGGAAAGACAGTAACAGAGGAAGTCAATGCTAATGCAGGAGTTGTGCCACTAGAGAGCGCCAGAGACCACCAGAGAGCGCCAGAGACCACCAGAGAGCACCAGAGAGCACCACAGAGCACCAGAGAGCACCAGAGACCACCAGAGAGCGTCAGAGACCAACACAGAGCGCCAGATACCACCAGAGACCACCAGAGAGTGCCAGATATTACCAGAGAGTGCCAGAGATTACCAGAGAGCGCCAGAGACTACCAGAGAGCGCCAGAGACCGCCAGAGACCGCCAGAGACTGCCAGAGACTGCCAGAGACCGCCAGAGACTGCCAGAGACCGCCAGAGACTGCCAGAGACCACCAGAGAGCAGTAGCCTCACTTACCGAGTAACCGGAGGCTTCAAAAGCCAACTGTCGCTCATGGACCGGAAGCTCTACGTCTTTTGGTCCAGCCGTGCAGAGTGTGAAGCACTGATTTTGAGTTCAATACCGGTAATCATCTCATCAGTACCCAATTTATGTCACAGGACAACGTTATGTATGACCATGCTCAATAGGCAATAAATCTTAACAGCGACCAAACAATAATTAAATATTTGGATACAACACGAGTAGTTAAAGAGTTCCCAGGAAAAGGACCAGGGACACGAGGACTTCTAGACATCCTGACTTCTACTGTTCAGAGAGAATAGAAGACAGTTATAGTATCAGTCATTCACAGGTGTGGCATAAAAGGGGCACCTCAGGGCTATGCTGTTTCACCTCTACCATTTATAAACAGATGACTGAAGAAGCAACCAGGAACGGAGACACATCATTGTGTATGCAGGTGACTCAGACATGATAAACCTCCTAAATGATCATGACACTGGTAATGGCCAAGTAGTGGAAGACTTGGTATATTGCTTCCTATCTACAGGTGAATGTTGAAAAAAAATTGAGGACATGAATATTGATTTGAGGAAGACCCTCAAGGGTTGCCCCCCCCCCAAAAAAAAAAATCCCGGCCAGGAATTGGAAAATGTGGATACAAATGTCTGGGTACAATTTTGGACCACAAACTGAGATGATAGAAGAATACAAGTGCAATCTGGGTAAAGGCACAACAGAACGTGTTTTTAGTAGGGAAACTCCACCTTCCAACCAAGGAAACAAGACTATTCTCACCCTGTTTTACAGATATTTTATTACTGATTTTTCACTGTTACCACATTCTCCACGGTCTGTTGGTTTGTAAACATAACTGTAAAATGTTTGGTCAAAATTAACAGGATAGTGAGCATCAGTTCAAACATCACAGGTGTGGCACAAACCAACTTTTCGTCACTATACAATAGGAACGTCCTCTAAAAATTAAACATAATTTTCATTAAAGTGGAAGTTCAGTATTTTACAATTTAATGTAAGAAACTTCCTCACCCTGAAAGTAGTCTATGGATTAGGGAAAACCCTAATCCATGATTTGTTTTCTTTAAAAATACCTTTTCAGTGTGACGAACCATTTGACAACTTGTGAAATACCGAATCTCCCCTATAATTGACTATTGTGGGATTTCAACTTGGGAACTGCATAACCTGCACAGTAGGCTTACCTATGGCAGTGGTGCCTTGGTAGGATGCTCTGTGACAATCACTTCCTGGGTCAAGTGACAGGATATACTCATAGGGATCACAGTCAGACAGTACATACAATCTGAAAAATGGAAGAACCCATTGCAAATGGAAAAGTTAGAATGGCTACAGTGTGAAAATGTTGGAAACATGTCAAACCTAACCCAGTTGAGATTGTCTATGACAAAATGTAAAGAGGTATTTTGCCATTTATGAGCAGTTTGTGGGTTTCATGTGGAATGATGACCACAGCAGGTGTTTGGTTTGTTTAGAAAGCAAATAAACAGTCACACTACATGGTAGGCCTACATCTAAAGAAAATCTCCTAAACTCAGTCTGTTGACCTTTCACCTCTCCATGTTCTCACACTCCTCAGAACCCAATGAGGAGTGTGTGTGTCAGAAGGTCAAAGCATTTAGACTCAAATTTACCAAACAGACGGCAGAATTATGCAATGCCAAGAAGTCATATTGAAATCCTAACGGCACACTTCCCAGAAGCGGTCTTTGGCTGTAAGAGGGCCCCCATAGTATGTTCTGATAGTGCCTCACAGCAAAGCACGACACACTAATTGTTTTAATACCAGTTATGATATCAACTGCGTCTTTCTACTGTGCTTTAAGCCATACATCTCACCTCCTAAACAGATGAACATAATGCAACACTTCCAACACAGCTACATGTTCCTATGTTATGTAATGTGGAAGAAAGGGGTAAGAACTGTCATTCTTGATTGTTTGATGTTATGTCTGGCCTACGCCACCTGACCACAGCTACATGTTCCTATGTTATGTAATGTGGAAGAAAGGGGTAAGAACTGTCATTCTTGATTGTTTGATGTTATGTCTGGCCTACGCCACCTGACCACAGCTACATGTTCCTATGTTATGTAATGTGGAAGAAAGGGGTAAGAACTGTAATTCTTGATTGTTTGATGTTATGTCTGGCCTACGCCACCTGACCACAGCTACATGTTCCTATGTTATGTAATGTGGAAGAAAGGGGTAAGAACTGTCATTCTTGATTGTTTGATGTTATGTCTGGCCTACGCCACCTGACCACAGCTACATGTTCCTATGTTATGTAATGTGGAAGAAAGGGGTAAGAACTGTCATTCTTGATTGTTTGATGTTATGTCTGGCCTACGCCACCTGACCACAGTGCATTCTTGCTTGTTTGATGTTATGTCTGGCCTACGCCACCTGACCACAGCTACATGTTCCTATGTTATGTAATGTGGAAGAGAGGGGTAAGAACTGTCATTCTTGTTTGTTTGATGTTATGTCTGGCCTACGCCACCTGACCACAGTGCATTCTTGTTTGTTTGATGTTATGTCTGGCCTACGCCACCTGACCACAGTGCATTCTTGTTTGTTTGATGTTATGTCTGGCCTATGCCACCTGACCACAGTGCATTCTTGTTTGTTTGATGTTATCAAATCAAATCAAATCAAATTTATTTATATAGCCCTTCGTACATCAGCTGATATCTCAAAGTGCTGTACAGAAACCCAGCCTAAAACCCCAAACAGCAAGCAATGCAGGTGGAGAAGCACGGTGGCTAGGATGTTATGTCTGGCCTATGCCACCTGACCACAGTGCATTCTTGTTTGTTTGATGTTATGTCTGGCCTATGCCACCTGACCACAGTGCATTTTCTTGCATGTAAAGCAAATATCTGAAAATCAGACAATAAAGAAATATCTACTCTCAACTAATGTTAAGAATGTGATAGATACTTCAAGGGGTACCTGCCTTCATTGTCCTTGCTGTTCAGCAAACCACCAGAGTAATTCCATGCAGTTATTAACCACATAGGGGCGCTGAAACCCCACAATGTGCAAAAGGTAATATTTGACTCTCTTACACCCATGGGCTGATTCTATCTTCCAAAAGAGGGAATGGTCCTTATGGAACCAAGAGACACATGGTAGCTGCAAAAAAAATCATATTTCACTCCACTACTCTCAACCAATGTTGAGAGAAGCTGTCCATCGACTTTCACTCCATGCCAGGCAGATTCCTAACCTGAGGTAGCCTGAGACTTACCTAAAGGCAACTCACCACAGATTCCTAACCTGAGGGAGCCTGAGACTTACCTAAAGGCAACTCACCACAGATTCCTAACCTGAGGTAGCCTGAGACTTACCTAAAGGCAACTCACCACAGATTCCTAACCTGAGGTAGCCTGAGACTTACCTAAAGGCAACTCTCCACAAAGTGTATGTTGCTGTATAATGAAATTCCTAAAAGTAGATACACATTTAGATGCAAGGAAAGGCATGTACAGTAAAATGGGGACGTTTGTAAACGTAGCCACGTAGAATGGGTATGAAATTGAAAATGCACGTTTTTGAGAGTTTGGCAGTGACAGAGTTTAGGAGACAACAAGGTAGGCCTTTGAGTAGTCTTGCACAGAGTTAGTTTGCTTGCTGCTGATGCCCCTCCTCCTCCTCCTCCTCCCCCCAAAAAGCAAACATACAAACTCGGGGGAAACGAGAGGCGAAAGCTTGGCTACCCCCAAAAAAAAAAACTCTGGGAAACAACGTGGAAATACAAAATGTGCAGAGCGAGAGTTTTGAAGTTCCATAATGTGAAATAGAGGAGCTGATTTGAAGCATACAGATCTTTCTGTGCAGCACTGCCTTCTTGCTCACTCACAAATATTATTTTCAGGTCTCGCCAATGCATCTCTTTAGAAACTTCACAACTCTAGAGAGATCTATGCATAATACCACCACTCTTCCAAACCAAGCTGTGACACCCTAAAACATGTCACGAAACCAACCAAGGAGTCCCATTTACCACAAGGTCCTAGCCTCACAGAATGGTTTATATGTTAGGTCATTGTCAGAGTGTATACCACACATGATCACCCATTTGGATGTAGTTTATTTGAACAGATAAAACCAGTAAGTTAAAACAATGTGCAGGAAGAGGCTAAATGGGTTTGTCGAGGAGTCTTCTAGTTGTCAGACAATATCAGGCTTGTTTAGGTCCAAGAAGATATACAATGGAACCCAAAACCGGCAAATGGGATGAATAACTTTAGAATATGTGTATTGGTACTCCATGCACATAGGGGTGAATTGGTATGTTGGAAAGTGCTTCTTTACAAATAAACAAGAATTTTAAACAAATACAGTGCATTCGGGAAGTATTCGTACCCCTTCCGTTGTTTCACATTTTGTTACATTACAGCCTTATTCTAAAATTCATTCAATATTTTTTTTCTCATCAATCTATACACAATACCCCATAATGAAAAAGCTTTTTTTGGTGTGGAATTTTTAGCAGATGTACAATAAAAAAAGAAAAGAAAAGACCTTATTTACATCAGTATTCAGACCCTTTGCTATGTCAACATCAGTATTCAGACCCTTTGCTATGTCAACATCAGTATTCAGACCCTTTGCTATGTCAACATCAGTATTCAGACCCTTTGCTATGTCAACATCAGTATTCAGACCCTTTGCTATGTCAACATCAGTATTCAGACCCTTTGCTATGTCAACATCAGTATTCAGACCCTTTGCTATGTCAACATCAGTATTCAGACCCTTTGCTATGTCAACATCAGTATTCAGACCCTTTGCTATGTCAACATCAGTATTCAGACCCTTTGCTATGTCAACATCAGTATTCAGACCCTTTGCTATGTCAACATCAGTATTCAGACCCTTTGCTATGTCAACATCAGTATTCAGACCCTTTGCTATGTCAACATCAGTATTCAGACCCTTTGCTATGTCAACATCAGTATTCAGACCCTTTGCTATGTCAACATCAGTATTCAGACCCTTTGCTATGTCAACATCAGTATTCAGACCCTTTGCTATGTCAACATCAGTATTCAGACCCTTTGCTATGTCAACATCAGTATTCAGACCCTTTGCTATGTCAACATCAGTATTCAGACCCTTTGCTATGTCAACATCAGTATTCAGACCCTTTGCTATGTCAACATCAGTATTCAGACCCTTTGCTATGTCAACATCAGTATTCAGACCCTTTGCTATGTCAACATCAGTATTCAGACCCTTTGCTATGTCAACATCAGTATTCAGACCCTTTGCTATGTCAACATCAGTATTCAGACCCTTTGCTATGTCAACATCAGTATTCAGACCCTTTGCTATGTCAACATCAGTATTCAGACCCTTTGCTATGTCAACATCAGTATTCAGACCCTTTGCTATGTCAACATAAGTATTCAGACCCTTTGCTATGTCAACATAAGTATTCAGACCCTTTGCTATGAGACTCGAAATTGAGCTCAGGTGCATCCTGTTTCCATTCATAATCCTTTGAGATGTTTCTACAATTTGATTGGAGTGCACCTGTGGTAAATTCAATCGATTGGACATGATTTGGAAAGGTACACACCTGTCTATATAAGGTCCCACAGTTGACAATGCATGTCATAGAAAAAAACAATCCATGAGGTCGAAAGAATTGTCCATAGAGCTCCGAGACAGGATTGTGTCACGGCACAGATCTGGGGAAGTGTACCAAAAAATGTCTGCAGCATTGAAGGTCCCCAAGAACACAGTGGCCTTCATCCTTCTGGGAGAAGTTTGGAACCACCAAGACTCTTCCAAGAGCTGGCCAAACTGAGCAATCGGGGGAGAAGGGCCTTGGTCAGGGAGGTGACCAAGAATCCGATGGTCACTCTGACAGAACTCCAGAGTTCCTCTGTGGCGATGGGAGAACAAGCATCTCTGTAGCATTCCACCAATCAAGCCTTTATGGTAGAGTGGCCAGATGGAAGCCACTTCTCAGTAAAAGGCACATGACCACCCTCTTGGAGTTTGTCAAAAGGCACCTAAAGACTCTCAGACCATGAGAAACAAGATTCTCTGGTCTGATGAAACCAAGAATGAACTCTTTGGCCTGAATGCCAAGCATCATTTCTGGAGGAAACCTGGCACCATCCCTACATTGAAACATGGTGGTGGCAGCATCATGCTGTGGGGATGTTTTAAGCATCAGGGACTGGGAGACTAGTCAGGATTGAGGGAAAGATGAATGGAGCAAAGTACAGAGAGATCCTTGATGAAAACCTGCTCCAGAGCACTCAGGACCTCAGACAGACGCAAAGTTTCACCTTCCAACAGAACAACAACCCTAAGTGCACACAGCCAAGACAACGCAGGAGTGGCTTCGGAACAAGTCTCTGAATGTCCTTGAGTGGCCCAGCCAAAGCCCGGACTTGAACCCGATCGAACATCTCTGGAGAGACCTGACAATAGCTGTGCAGAGTCGCTCCCCATCCAACCTTACAGCGCTTGAGAGGAACTGCAGAGAAGAATGGGAGAAACTCCCCAAATACAGGTGTGCCAAGCTTGTAGCGTCATACCCAAGACTCGAGACTGTAATCGCTGACAAAGGTGCTTCAACAAACTATTGAGTAAAGGGTCTGAATACTTATGTAAATGTGTTTTTAATTTTTTTAATTTAATGAATAAGTTAGCAAAAAATTATAAAAACCTGTTTTTGCTTTGTCATTATGGGGTATTGTGTGTAGATTCATGAGGAAAAAACTATTTAATCCATTTTAGAATAAGGCTGTAACGTAACAAAATGTGGAAAAAGTCAAGTGGTCTGATTACTTTCCGAATGCACTGTATGGTTTCAATGGCAGGCATATGGGACTGTACACACATGTGCATCTGTAGACATACATTCCATCTGCCTTTGTGTAATGTTCTGTGTGTCTTTCTCAGGGCCCACTGCCCCTCTCTACAAAGGCCAACTTCGCTCAATGATGGCTTCATGATGACACAAGATACATTGCAGCCACACAGCAAAAAATGTCAATCTTACCTAGATTTTTCTGTTGTATTGAGATAAGGAAGTAAACATGACTTGTTTTGAGTTTCTCTCACTCACCCAGAAAATGCATTTACTTTTTTTTGTTGATTTTGCTTCCCCAGGAAATACAAGACTTGTTTCAATCCTGCCAGTGCACTAAAATAATTTACCTTGGTAAGACATCAAGTTAACGCATTCTAATGGTAAGAAATACAATATCTATGTAAGATCAAAACATTTTGCAGAGCGCTTGTTTACAATACGCTGTCCATTGAAAGGCTTTCTGCTATAAAGTTTGGTGACCTAGTTACACGTGACGGAGGACTTAAACACTTGGCTCACGTTTAGGGTTTAGCTAAGTGGGCTAATAGGGACTTGTGGTGCCCAGATGACCCGTGTTCAGCATGCGTGACCTATAAATTGACGATAACACTAATCCCTGTCCACATGCAGCAACTGCCAATCACAAGGTCATAGGTCACCTGAGCGATCAGAGGTACACGTCTGTTTGTTTTCAAAGCAACACCACAGACTTTAATTTGAGAAATTTGCCGAAACAATGGCAAAGTTGTCATGTATTATGATGTAATAAATTAAATGCATATGCAATGATTGTATTTAAAAAAATAACTTTCTGGATCTTATGTGGAATTGCAGTATAGATCAGAATTCGCTAAACTATTTATAAGTAAAATTTGAGATGAGCTTGATTTAACTTGAAATGTGAACTTTTGGGATTATTCTATTGGTTCTATTGTAACGGGAAAACTAAATGAAGTGCAGTTCAAGTATTTGAAAGTATTTTCCATACCTGGCTGTATTTGACCCAGGTCTGGTATTAACATCTTTAAGGACACCACTAGAGGCTAATAACAATCAGTTATAAACAGAATAAAGCTACGCATTTTTACTACATAACTTCACTTGTTTTCCACGAGTGGCCCCTGTCTCTAAAGCTGCTCTTCTGAAGCTGCTTAGAGGTACCATTTAAATAGACCAAAGAGAGCATTACAAGCTTCTATTTGCATGTTGCTGATGCAATGTGACCTATTCACAACAGACACATACTCTACAAGGCTCTAAACAAAGTCTGCTCCTGTCCTAGGACTGTCTGCAATGGGCTTTAAATGCACCAGATCAGTAACTCTGGCCTTGGATTACAGTTTACAGGAGAAAAGTGTGACACTTCTTAGGGTTAGGGTCAGGCGAGCTGCAGAATTAAGAAAGGCAATAGAGAGCTGGAAAGAGAAAGCAGAGATCATCATTGGGTCTCCTCTGACTTGGTGAGGGAGGACTCCTTCCAGTCTGCATGATCCCCTTTCCCACTCTACATCCTTATTCCTAAATCTGCCCTCTCACCCTTCAGTAGCCAACTGTATCAAGGGCAAGCACTGCCACACACTAACAAATATTCTATAATCGGACTGAAAATGTTAATCATGTGAGAGCGATCTGGAGTATATTTTCCCCAGCACACACACACCACTGAAGAGAAGGTCTGAAGGGAACTGCTGGAGTTTTTCCTGTCTTCTATCTACACTATTGTCAAGGGTTTGTTTTCTCCTGTATCAGTTTCTCTTTCCCCTGAATCATTCCAAGGCTTTTGGATTACATGCACTATACTCCATCTGTCCTGTTTATACTGAGAAGAAGAGTTTGAATTGGGACAATGTAAATGAGATGTAAATGAGATGTAATTAGATGTAATTGCTTGAAATAAAACGTGGTAATTTAACAGATGGGATTATCCAAAACAACACACACACACACACACACACACACACACACACACACACACACACACACACACACACACACTCTCTCTATACATTAACATCACCTTCCTCCATCAAACTGAGCCATTAGAACATTCTCTGAGATTGCACATTGATAACCCAGCAGACTAATGAACGACTACAACATAGTTTTGTACACAGATCCCTCATGTCATAATAGCCAAATGTGCATTGGATTGTGGGACTGACTTGGATGGTGGCATACCACATCGGGTTCAGTTTACATGATTTGGCTCAAGGGGAACGAGTCGAAAATCTGATCCCGCTGTTGAGCCTCATGCCAGCTTGACATCGTTTTGGCATTGTGTCTTTGTTACAAAAGAAAATAAACGGGAACATTGGCTGAAATGGGCTGTTTTAGTGTTCTCTGTCCAAACCTGCATTGCAGACTAGTTGCATCACATCCAACTTGGGCCGTTGAAGGCTACTTCTGGCATGGGCAGCGCTCTCTCTGCTCACTCTCCTCGTTCCGCCATTTTGGACTCATTTGGGTGCTTTTTATTGTTCAGATTGTTTAATGTCCGACAGAACCCTCTGGCCCACTTGAAACCCTTTGGGTTCTGGCTAGCACAGAGCAGTTTGGCCCATTTTAGCATGCCGATGTCAGACCTGGGCCAAATGTGGGTTAGAATTGAACTTAACAACAAGGGCTATAATATCCTTTGCCACATAGGCCATCAGTATCTACAGGCTACTGTAGAAGGTACTAACACCTCTCACAAACAGCAATGCCACTCATTTACTTTGATCCATACTTGCCATACTAGTTCCATGTTTAATGTAGCTACATTCCTATCCTAATTGTATCCCTTCCCCAGCCCTTTATGAATACATTGTATGCAAGTGAGTTGAAAGGCTCGAACCCTGCAGCTGTATTTATTTATTTTATTTTTATTTAACATTTATTTAACTAGGCAAGTCAGTTAAGAACAAATTCTCATTTACAATGACGGCCAAACATGGACGACGCTGGGCCAATTGTGCGCCGCCCTATGGGACCTGTAAGGCTTGCGGATCTGGTGGCAGTGAAGTCAGACGCAGGAGAGCAGAGATAGGTAGAGATAGTCAGAGATAGGTAATAGCCGGAGCAGTTTAATTACAAAACCCACGGCAATACAAAAAGAACCTACATGGGTACAAAACCCGATGCGCACCAGTAACATAGTGTACAAGCACTTACAAACAAACAATTCCACACAAGGACATGGGGGGAACAGAGGGTTAAATACACAACAATTAATGATGGAAATGGAAACCAGGTGTGTAAGAATACAAGACAAAACAAATGGAAAATGAAAAGTAGATTGACAATGGCTAGAAGCCCGGTGACGCCGACCGCCTAACACCGCCTGAACAAGGAGAGGAAACGACTTCGGTGGAAGTCGTGACACTCCCAATCACGGCCACATATGATACAGCTGTATTGCTCAATGCATACATTTCTATCTAACCCCCCCCTCTCTACCCCCCAGCCCCAACACACAAGCACAATATTTTCATGCATTTTTTTCTTCTCCCCACAGGCAGTTTGAAATATTCTGAAAAATGGCCAGTTTAAACCAGCAGTGACAGTAAATCAGATGTCTCGTTTTGTAACGTTGATAAATAACTGATCTAACTGACACATAGGCATAACTATCCAGGTGGTAACGGCAAGCTATAGGGCCTGCCCCCTATTGTGGATGAAGGGTTTGACCATGCAAAATGGCATCACGAGGAACTGGATAATAAACCCAGAACCAACCAAGTAGTAAACACAAAGCGGGGAAAGATGCACCTGCTTTCAGAGTCAGATTGAGTACTTGAGTCTGACAATTGCATTGTATGCAAGGCTTTTGGATCCTATGGTCTATACTCCATCTGTCCTGTTTATTTTGAGAAGAAGAGTTTTAATTGGGCCAATGTAAATTAGATTTAATTAGATGTAATTGCTTGAAATAAAAATGTGGTAATTTAACAAGTGATTATCCGAAGCAACACACATGCATAAATGCACACACGCTCACATGCACATGCACACACGCCCACATACACACACGCACACACACTCTGCATTAACATCACCTTCCTCCATCAAACTGAGCCATTAGAACATTCTCTGAGATAACAAAATCTGCAAAACTCATCAAATTCGAATCACTCTCATTAGAGAAAAAAAAGTTATGATATCAAATACACATTGATAAACCAACACAAGACCAACAGTATTGTTTGTAGTCTACAATCTAATCCCAAAGGGGGGGAAATACACCTGCTTTCAGAGGGAAATTGAGTACCTGACTCTGACTAACGATAAAGAAGATTTTCGACATAGATTAATAAAATGTCATTGTATGCATTATTCTCTGTCTGAAGACATTGTAGCTGAGGAAAAATGTTCACTGAGCCCATCAAGTCTTGTCTACAGACACAGCAACGGTAGTATTTGACTCCGAATGCTACACGGCTGTAATAGCCCTAGATGTAATCTAATAATCAGAGTTGAGAAGCATGGAACCTCTAATCCCACGCAACTCAAAACTCAACGTCTCCCTTCAACCATTGCTCTTCATAGAAGAGTTAAAAAGATGTCTCTCAAAAACATTCAAGACTCCCTAGTTTCAGTCCATGCATACAGTACAATCCATCGGTGCCAATCAATCCTTGAGGGGGGAGTGAACGAGTGCAGTTTGGAGAGAAGGGGGAGGAAAGGGATACATGGAATTGGGCCAAAGTGACAAGTGTTGAAAACTACAGTCAGCCATGAGCATTCAAACTAATAAGCAGGAAAACTTGTGAGGTTCTATCTGACATTTTGGTCCACTTTTTTTTAAATTCACATAGAGTTGCTCTTTAAGTGGTCTTTTACAAGTAAATTGACAATATAATACAAACATCTGAAGGTTCTATCTGCTCAAACAGCTGTCCATTTGGTGCTATAAAGTTCTATATGCAATCCAATCACACAATGCTGGGTTGTCAGTCAAAAATAATTGTATGACTGTATACTTATTGAGTCATGAAAGAGGAAGACATCACAAAACAGTTCTGAGATCTGGGACTTGAAAATACAAATGATCTCAAAACGATACATTTTGCAGATAAAAACATATAGTCCCAAGTCCTTGGGTCTCGAACTCTTCCAATGTTTCAGTAATGCAGATTCCATCATCGAGGCTCAGGATACTGTGGGGTGTAAAGCCATGATAAGTCCCCATCAACGAATTAACACGCCATCTTCCACAAGATCAATGCTTTATCCACCAACTTACATGGCACTTTGACATTGACGTCTGAGTCAGGAAATGGAGCTAGCAAAGTGCAGGCAATATCAACCAAGGCAAAACAGTAATGTGATACGTACAATGTACAAAATTCTAAGTAATACATTCACCTTCATAGGATGTCTGTGATGTGAGGTTCCTTCCTCTGTCACCGACCTGTCATAAGTGAGTCAGTGTAAGCTAAAGTACGTCTTCTGCTTGATTATTTTACCTATCACACTGATTGGTGAATGCTTCAAGGACGTGTGGATAGAGGGATACGTTCTTAGAATGTTCAAACAGGGTCTGAGGTCAAATCTCAGCATCTCCGTCACCCATCCCTCCAATTTCCCCCCAGTATCTTACCTGAGGTTCGTCAATAGTCAGTCCATCTTCATAACCATCGACATCCGGATTCTCCAAATTCAAGTTTTCTAGATCCACATCATAGTTGGCGCTGTCGTACGTGTCTAATTCCACCTGCCGGGCAAATCTGGGGTTGGCCACCACTGCGTTGAGGACGAAGAGTCCCAGTATGAGCCCCTCCAACATCCTCATAGTCCACCTGGAAACACAGGACGAGAGAGACATGTCAACCAAGCACTGAACACAGAGAGCGAGATCATGAACCCTGAACCCAACCTGAACACTGATAAAGAAACATTTGGATGAAGCGTTCATAGTACACAAAGAAGACATGTTGATTAAACCTTCAGTATATGTTATTTGATTCAGACTTAGATTCAAACATTAGCATAATCTTATGAACCAACCATAAGAAAGTAGTGAGCATTTACACTACCATTTACACTACCATTTACACTACCATTTACACTACCATTTACACTACCAGTCAAAATTTTTAACACCTACTCATTGAAGGGATTTTCTTAATTTTTACTATTTTCTACATAGTAGAATAATAGTGAAGACATCAACACTATGAAATAACACATATTGAATAATGTAATAACCCAAAATGTGTTAAATATAATATATTCTAAATATATTTTATATTTGAGATTCTTCAAATAGCCACCCTTTGCCTTGATGACAGATTTGCACACTCTTGGCATTCTCTCTACCAGCTTTGTGAGGTAGTCACCTGGAATGCATATCAATTAACAGGTGTGTCTTCTTAAAAGATCATTTGTGGAATTTCTTCTTAACGTGTTTGAGCATATACAGAAGTTGGCCCTATTTGGTAAAAGACCAAGTCCATATGTCAACAAGAACAGCAAGAAGCTCAAATAAGCAAAGAGAAATGACAGTCCAATACTTTAAAACATGAAGGTCAGTCAATACTGAACATTTCAAGAACTTTAAAAATGTCTTCAAGGGCAGTCACAAAAACCATCAAGCGCTGCGATGAAACTGGCTCTCATGAGGACCACCACAGGAAATGAAGACCCAGAGTTACCTCTGCTGCAGAGAATAAGTTCATTAGAGTTAACAGCCTCTAATGAACAAATTGCAATCCAAATAAATGCTTCACAGAGTTCAAGTAACAGACACATCTCAACATCATCTGTTCAGAGGAGACTGTGTGAATCATGGTCGAATTGCTGCAAAGAAACCACTACTCAAGGACACCAATAATCAGAAGAGACTTGCTTGGACTAAAAAACACGAGCAATGGACAATAAGACCAGTGGAAATTTGTCCTTTGGTCTGGTGTCCAAATTAGAGATTTTTGGGTCCAACCGCCGTGTCTTTGTGAGACGCTGTGTGGGTGAACAGATGATCTCCGCATGTGTATTTCCCACCGTAAAGCTTGGAGGAGGAGGTGTTATGTTGTAGAGGTGCTTTGCTGGTGACACTGTCTGTGATTTATTTAGAATTCGAGGCACACTTAACCAGCATGGCTACCACAGCATTCTGCAGCGATACGCCATCCCATCTGATTTGTGCTCAGTGGGACTATCATTTGTTTTTCAACAAGACAATGACCCAACACACCTCCAGGCTGTGTAAGGGCTATTTGACTAAGAAGGAGAGTGATGAAGTGCTGCATCAGATGACCTGGCCTCCACAACCCTCCAACCTCAACCAAATTGAGATGGTTTGGGATGAGTCAGACCGCAGAGTGAAGGAAAAGCAGCCAACAAGTGCTCAGCATATGTGGGATCTCCTTCAAAATAGCTGGAAAAGCATTCCAGGTAAAGCTGGTTGAGAGAATGCCAAGAGTGTGCAAAGCTGTCATCAAGGCAAAGGGTGGCTATTTGAAGATAAAATAAAATATATTTGGATTTGTTTAACACTTTTTTGGTTAGTACATGATTCCATATGTGTTATTTCATAGTTTTGGTGTCTTCACTATTATTCTACAATGTAGAAAATAGTTCAAATAAAGACAAACCTTTGAATGAGTAGGTGTTCTAAAACTTTTGACTGGTAGTGTGTATGGCAACGGCTGTATCATCCATCCCCAATCTTCAGAGGCAACAAAGGAAGTCACAAATGTCTTTGTTATTGCTTCACTAAATGTCATGGCCTTCCTACAATGCATATACTGTATATACAAGCCTTTGAATTTCAGAGCGCCAACACACACATTGGAAAGTCACATCTCTGCATTAGATACAGCTCTAATAGCCACGGAAACCAATCATATCCAAAGGAAAAGGATTTATTTGCCCATGTTACAGTACCTGCAGGGGAATTTCATGGTAACAGAGTGATGCTGAGACGAAAATGTATGTCAAACAAAAACCAGTAATTGTAAAGTTAAACAAACCGTACAACTCATTGGATGACTTATAACAATTTACACAGATTTTTCTTTACAAAAACACATTTACTTGAAGAACTTTGGTAACAGAATGGCGGCACCAACAGCACAAACAGTCGTTGTTAACAAATGTTGCATCTGCAATGTTCTTCTAGTAAAGGTTTCCTGTTGTTGTGTGGAAATCATTAAAAGTAGTCCTTGTGCATATGGTTTGTTTAACTTTGCAGTCATTGGTTTTTGTATGACAGATTTGAAAGAGTCTCAGCATCACTCCGTTACCAACTGCATGGGTGTGATGTGAGTCCGGTTTGGACGTTTGGTTGGTAGAACACACTTTTGAGGTCAGGGAATTCAATATTCATTACCAAGGTGCAGGTAGCCCAAATAGATGAAATATGAGTACTCCAAATTCCCCTGAAACCTCCTTCCTTAAATCCCGAGCGCACTGTTGTAAGAGGTGGTGGCCATCTTGGTTTTAATCATTGGCTGCCTGTGGTGTGTCAAAGGTGAAGGGTCAGAGTTGATCTGGTAAATGCTGCTGTACCTACAATTATATTCAGTGGTGTTGTGGGAACATGTTTTTTTGCTGAATCTTCCCAACACATTGGTTTACAAGGTGATGCTAAATATGGGTTGTTTCCCCTTGTTCATTTTTGGGGCATTTTGTCTTACTACTATTGTTTTTTATTCCCTACTAGAATATGTCACAACATTTTGACTATGTTATCATAAGAAGTTTTGGTTGCTTTTCCGCTTGTTGTGCAGAAAACTCGGAGTCAGACGTCTTTCTCTCCCTCTCCCTCTCCCTCTCCCTCTCTCTCTCTCTCTCTCTCTCTCTCTCTCTCTCTCTCTCTCTCTCTCTCTCTCACTCTCTCTCTCTCTCTCTCTCTCTCTCTCTCTCGCACTCTCTCACCACCTCCTTGGAAGAAAGCATTGATGCTAGTCTTCGTACTTAATTCCCCACGTACTGCAAACAAACAGTAACAATGTCTGACACGACCATCTGTAGGTTATAAAGGACTATCTCTGGACACTAAAATAAAAATGGTCAATTCCAGACTGACTGTTGGCTGTGAAGTTGATACTGAGCCCAGAAAAAGAAAAGGCCAGTCTAAATGATGTTCAGTAGATCATTGACAGCTACATCCTGTAATGTGTAGAAGGACCAGACAGCAACTTGTGAGTGCAGCCTCTACAGTAACACAGGGCCTGACTTTGGACTGAACTGAAACAGGCCGGTCAAAAAAGGCCCTGGAAAACGAGAGGAGAGAGAGGGAGTCCTCTAGGTCGGCAGGGAAACGGAGAGCGAGGGAAGAGAGAGAGTCCTCTAGGCCGGCAGGGAAATGGAGAGCGAGGGAAGAGAGAGAGAGTCCTCTAGGCCGGCAGGGAAACGGAGAGCGAGGGGAGAGAGAGAGTCCTCTAGGCCGGCAGGGAAACGGAGAGCGAGGGGAGAGAGAGAGGAGTGCGAGAGACGTGGATGAGGCACTGGCCCTCAGGGTTAGCTGGAGAGAGTGAGGGAAAATATCACTGTGTGAGAGAGAGAGAGAGAGAGAGAGAGAGAGAGAGAGCTGACTCGCCTCCTCGGCCTTCACAGAGGTTCTTTATGAGTCCACTTCCCGGCCTGTCTCAGCACTCACACTCGAAATTCCACCGAGGTTTGTGGACAGGATGGCAGTGAGTTACGACTGCAAGGAAAACCTTCATTCAATGCGCACACACACACTTGCAGACACACACACTTAAACACTGACTCACACAAACACCACACTCACAGAGACACACACACAGCTAACACACCTATCTTTCAGAAAGAACATTGAGCCTCTATTTTTGGGATGAGTGCCGATTAAAATAAAACAAAACAGCTTACAGCTTTAGTCATTAATCCATTTTTTGTTGATATGAGGTAGAGAGCCATCTAAATGTGGTTTCATACCTCTGCTATTTATTACAGCACACTTTCTACTTTTTATTGGTGCATAGAGAAAGGTCTGGAATCTGTCAGTTTTCATAATGTCATGAAACCATGACAACGCATGTCAACGGTGAAAGAGGGACTATACTAAAGACAGAGGCTTGCTTTTATACACGCCATCACAGCACACAGTGTGTGTGTGAGTGTGTGCAGCCTACAGACTGCCTCTGTGTTTTGCTTGGCTGTGCGTTGGACATTCCTGATATTCAGTGATAGCCGGAAGCAGATTTATTTTTGACAGACTTACATACACAAAATTAGCAGTGAGACTAATTTGTGCAAAACTGAAGAGCCAAAAGTACAATCAATCACTGTAAATTGAAATTCAGGCAAAATTTACCCAGTGTTACTAGATCAAAATATGAATAGACCCATTGCCAAATATAATATCTCCAATCTCTTCAACCTGCTGATTCCAATCCAGGGTGCCAATTTCCCCGTCACCACAATGGTTACTAGAAGAGATCAAAACACTTGGTACAACGCGCTAACAATCCAATTAAAGGATCCAATCAAGAACGTGAGTAACTTCATCCCTAAAAAGTACGTCAACCACTGCTCTGTTCAGTATGAAATTTGACATCGGATCAAATGTTAAGGTCCCAATTGAGGACGTGTCAAAAGTGCCGTCTCTACTCTTCGAAGTCCCCTGCTGTCACCACAATTACCAAGCCAGTTGTGCACTAAGCAAGAAATAGGGAAACACTTAATAAATAAATAAATATATTTACTTGATATGATCAGACACTAGACATCCAAACCAAGAATAGATGTTCAAATCCCAAAGCAATGAAAAAAAATGGAATATCAAAACCTCTATCAGCAATTAGCCAACGTGTCCATGCACTGCACAAACCCCTGTGAACAGCACTTCTTAGAGGGGTTCATTTTGCTAGTGCCTTACTAAAACCCATAGCCCATAGTGAAGATAGCACCCAGAAGGCTTACCTCTGTCTCCTGTTTTCTTGAATGGTCCCTTCAGCCGTGATGGAGATGCTGAGGGCTAGGGGACCTGGCCAATGGTGAGAGGTTGCTCAGGGTGCCGGGAAGAGAGAGTGTGGGTGTGTATAGGTGTGTATGTGTGGGTGTGTGTAGGTGTGTATAGGTGTGTAAGTGTAGGTGTGTGTAGGTGTGTGTGTGCTCTGGCAGACCAGAGCAGTGTGCCCTTCCTTGTGTGTGTGAAGGTAGGCACTGAGAACGATCAGAGGGGAGCGGACTGCTTTTGGTCACTCGGACTTGGGCTGTGCACCCACCCATGAACACTTTTCACACACGCACGCACGCACATACACACACACACACACACACACACACACACACACACACACACACACACACACACACACACACACACACACACACACACACACACACACACACACACACACACACACACACACACACACACAGAACCTGCTATAACAACAGACACCAGATAGACACAGAGAGAGAGAGAGAGAGAGAGAGAGACAAGCACCCAAATGGACAAAATATCTTAATCCCTAACAAGAGTAGCCCTTATTTTTCTAGAGGGTGCGTGGCTTAATCAGACCTGCAGTGTGACTCAGAAATGTTTGTCTTCCTTTTCACAAGGTGAAACTCTGGCATGTGCGGCTTTCATGTGTGGTGAGGAATCTACGGGGCACCAGAACACAATGGGGCCTCTGTGAGGAGCCTCAGAGGAAGTCCCTGCCTGGAGGAGAACGGCCTCAGCTCTCCATACACTGGTATAACTCAGCTACGTTTCCTCCTAACCACGGGTCAGTTTTATCTTCAATTTCTATTGTTCAAGACTTGGACTGGGAAATCAAATCCTGTATCTGTGGTTGGGTCTTGGTGCAGCACAGTCAAGGCCCAATGCAGGCAGAGGTTGTGATTAAATGCAGATCCAGGGTCAACTCACTCAATTCTAATTCCTAATGTTAAACCGATAGGAGAGAAATACAAACTGACCTAGGACCTGCTATTCCTACTTCCTCCCAGGCCGGAGCAGTAGACACAGACAGGAAGTACCTTACTAGTGTTCATGTGTCAGTTTAATCCTAAGTTTCTGGTTTTCTGGCCTCAATTATCACTCGACCCCCCCAAACCTATCTCTTTCTTTCTCCCAAGTAACTGGAGCTTTTGCTGAGTGAGGGAAATTGAACTATGCTGGAATGCTGGGAATCATTTAGAATCGTTGGGAATCGTGCTACACCTGCTACCAGGAATGGTGACATACACTAAGTGTACAAAACATTAGGAACACCTTCCTAGTATTGAGTTTCACCCCCTGTTGCCCTCAAAGCAGTCTCGATTTGTCAGGGTATGGACTCTACAAGGTGTTGCAAGTATTCCACACGGATGCTGGTCCATGTTGACTTCAATGTTTCCCACAGTTGTGTCAAGTTGGCTGGATGTCCTTTGGGTTGTGGACCGTTCTTGATACACACAGGAAACTGTTGAGTGTGAAAATGACCAGCAGCATTGCAGTTCTTGACTTACACAAATGGGTGCACCTGGCACCTACTACCATACCCCGTTCAAAGGCACTTAAATCTTTTGTCTTGCCCATTTACCCTCTGAATGGCACACACACACACACAATCCATGTCTCAATTGTCTCAAGGCTTAAAAATCCTTCTTTAGCCTATCTCCTCCCCTTCATCTACACTGATTGAAGTGGATTTAACAGGTGACATCAATAAGGGATCATAGCTTTCAGCTGGATTTACCTGGTCAGTCTATGTCATGGAAAATACAGTTGTTCGTAATGTTTTGTACACTCAGTGTATAGCTATGGTCAGGTGGAGTTCTGATTTTACTAACCCCAGCATGATTCTGAGAAGGGATTGGTTTATGATGGTGGTTAATTGACTCATATTTTACTGTTACCAGCTAAAATATGAAGCTACAATCAATTAAAAACACCAACCATGAAAAGGAAAGAGAGATTTAGAGAGGGAGAGAAAGTTCTGAAGAAGGCGATATGAAGCGAGAGTGATTGATCACAACTGACATGAGGAATGCTTGCTTCTGGCACACAATAACAATCCCTGTCAATTCTTGCACGTTGTTGCATTACTAAGTGTGTTCGCCACTGTTGTGGTATTCCTGCAAGAATAGTACTCTGACTGTACTGTCGATTCCATCGGTCACCAAACATTGGCTATAGCAGAATGGTGGAAATGTGTCCTGAGAGAGATCATAAAGTGACAACACCTTCATGTTATCATTACCAGGCCAGCGGCTTGAGACTCAGTGTTTTCTCTGGTCTTCCTCTGGCACGGCTTCCTTGGTGCATATGGGAGTGCATTCTGGGAGACTTTAGCTCTCCAACTATTAAGCAATAAGTCATAGAGACTACCGCAAATATGCACTCAAAGAATGTGTGGTTTCTAGGTCTCTGTGTGAGTGTGATTGAGTCTCTTTCTGTCTGTCTGTGTGTTTGTGAGTGTGATTGAGTCTCTGTCTGTGTGTGTCTGTCTGTGTGTGTCTGTATGTGTCTGTCTGTCTGTGTGTGTCTGTATGTGTGTGTCTGTCTGTGTGTTTGTGAGTGTGATTGAGTCTCTGTCTGTGTGTGTCTGTATGTGTGTGTCTGTATGTGTCTGTCTGTCTGTGTGTGTCTGTCTGTGTGTTTGTGAGTGTGATTGAGTCTCTGTCTGTGTGTGTCTGTCTGTGTGTGTCTGTCTGTGTGTTTGTGAGTGTGATTGAGTCTCTGTCTGTGTGTGTCTGTATGTGTGTGTCTGTCTGTGTGTTTGTGAGTGTGATTGAGTCTCTGTCTGTGTGTATCTGTATGTGTGTGTCTGTCTGTGTGTTTGTGAGTGTGATTGAGTCTCTGTCTGTGTGTGTCTGTCTGTGTGTGTCTGTCTGTGTGTTTGTGAGTGTGATTGAGTCTCTTTCTGTCTGTCTGTGTGTTTGTGAGTGTGATTGAGTCTCTGTCTGTCTGTGTGTTTGTGAGTGTGTCTATAGAAGGGAAGGTGATTAATGTAACATATTTCTTCTTTCTTTAATGTTTTTCCAGAAAAGTGTTTTACTTATATTATTGACTGTATAAGGAATTCACAACTTAACATATTCTTAACAAAATGTAAGCATTCCAAAATTGCTTTGGCATTTCTGAAATACGTAAGATGACTGCAAAAAGGTTGACCCATTGAGTACAAAATGGAACTTCACATTTGAGACAGTGATCAAGAATTCAGTGAATTCAGTGAAAAACAGACAATTAAATAAATGAGCTAAATGTGAAAGAGCAAACAATTGCATGTTTGCGTGGACTAGCATGTGTCTAAAGTTAGCTCAACATATTCATATTCACAGAGAACTTGAAAATAAAATTATTAGCATTTAATTTGGTTTCAAGTCTGATATCATCAATTCAAGGTATTCTGTCAGAGAGGAGCAGTATAAAATGTTTAAAAAGTATTATTTTGGTATTCACAAAAGATGAACTTCCATTTAAAGAAAGAGAATGGGGACAATGAGTCATCAGATGATTCAGCCTTAAATACACACGGTTTATAAACAATATTCCTCTTAACTTGTCCCAATCACATTGTCATAGTAAATTATTGTCTTTTTTAGAGTTTTGGAAAAACCCAATTTCAAGGTTTTCTACCACTTTCAGGCCAAAGTGTGCTGTATTGAAACAGCACACTCAGACAGTTGCATTAAGCACTTGTGACTATAGGACGAACATAAGGCACAACTAGTGGTCAAAAGACAGTAGTGCAGTCCAATCACACTATCTACAGATTGTCAGGTGACCTTCACCCAACAAGGTTGAGGTCAATTCCATTCCCATTCTACCAATTCAGGAGACTCAATTCAACAACTGAAAATGGCCCATTATTTTCTATTGACCAATTCATTGCATTCATTCTTAAATTGACCGAGTTTGGTTTGACCCCAACCCTGGCGTCTAATATGTGGTTCTCAACATAAGTATGCAAATGAGTAGTCCACAGATCAAAAATCCATATAGATTAGCATAGTCACTTCCATTCGTTAATAATCATCTGCCCTTGGATCCGGGAAACTATAGCTAGATGCGATTGGCTGGTGGAAGTGTATTTCTTATATGACGATGGACCTGAGGAGACGGAAGCACATCATGAGGTCTCTGGGTATTGGTGGCTTGACCTCATTGCCATCGAGACGGAGGTAGCGGAGTTTAGGAGCGGTCTCAGTGACATAGCCCTCCAGAGCATCAGCCGACACAGGGCAGATATCAGATCCATTCACACCTGCAATTGCAAATATACCATCTTAGCAAAACGGTCATACAACTCATCAAAAACATTTTCCACTGATTATAATAATATAATTATCTGGATTTTAAACCAATCATCAGTTAACCATCCAGGCAGTCAGTCAATGTATCAATTAAACTAGAACAGTGTCAAAAACATACTCTTAATCTGGTTGTGGTCCAGGTGGAGGTGTTCCAGGCCTGAGGGGATCATAGGAACCTGAGTTAGCTGGTTATGGGACAACTGCAGGTCCAGGATGCTGGACATGTTGAACACGTTCTTGGGCAGCCCGCCGTTTCCCAGCTTGTTGCGGTTGAGCCTGAGGAAGGCCACCTTGGGTAGACCCTTAAAGTAGTCAGCGGGGATCTTCTCAATGGCGTTGTTGTCCAGGAAGAGCTGGGTGATGGTGATGGGGAGGCCCAGGGGCATGGTGGTAAGCTGGTTCTTGGCCAGGTTGATCTGGACCAGGTTGCTCAGGCCCTTGAGGCTCACCTCGGTCACTGCGTCATCCTGGAGCTTGTTCCCCTGCAGTTCCAGCAGTGTCATCCGATCCAGACCTGAGAACACCCCGGCGGGGATCTTGGAGATGCGGTTGCGGGAGAGGCGCAGCTGCTCCAGGCTGGAGGGCAGGTTGGCTGGGACGGAGCTCAGCAGGTTGTCATCCATGTAGAGGTGAACCAGGCGGAGCATGGCGGCTAGGGCACCCTCCTCCATGCCCTCGCTGGTGATGCGGTTGCGGTTGAGGTTGATCCAGCGCAGCTGCGTGGCGTTGCGGAGAGCATCTGTTGACAGTACGTCGATGAGGTTGTTCTGCAGGTACAGATACCAGGTGTGTGGGGGGATGGTGGGGATGCGCTTCAGAGCCTTGTTGTCGCAGTAGACGGCGTTGGGGAAGCTGGGTGGGCAGCGGCACTCTTTGGGACAGGCCTGTAACTGGGCCATATAGTCTTCGTAGGACATGTCAGGGCTCTGGGCCAGAGCTGGACCGACCAGAAGGAGGACAGAGGAAAAGGCCAGGAGAAGCGCCATCTTAACACTCAGCCTGGGGTAGAGGAGAGAGAAAACACATGAGATGAGACTGACTCTTATGCAAAACACAGACACAGATACAGGCACAGACACAAACCCTGAAGACAAGATCAAGAACATGGTTGAACAAACACACCGACCCAAATACACAGATGATGATCTCTACATGTTCCAAGATAGCTCAACATGGACCGGCTTGAGAACTACAGGTAGGTGTTAGCACTTCATTGTGACCTATCCTGTTTTTTATAGGAGAGTCTCGTTTCCTCTCACCTTATTTTAGATTAAGTGCTTTCAAGTACAGATGAGCTTATTTGGACATGGTGCATTAAGTGTGCAAGTGTTCATCAAGCTGCCTTAAGTTCATTCACATGTAAACAACAACGATTCCAGGTATCTTATTAATTTAGTCCCTTATTGAGAAAACTGCCAGGCCTTCCATCAATGGCTAGCCCAAACTAGCCGTAGCTAGCTTAAAATCTCCTGCATTGACGCAAGGTCATAAGCATTCGAGTTTACATGAAGTTAATGAGCGTTGGCACATCATGCGGTCAGGCCAGCTGTCCACTGGGACCATGGGAGATTATAAGCTTTCTTAAGGACAGGACGCACTGCCAGGTCAGCTAATGGCCTTACACAAATACTTCTGATTGGATGCTAATCTGTAAAATCGGCACATGCAGGAGGCAATAGAAGTTACCTGAGGTTGGGTGCTCCTTTAGGAGTAAAACACAGAGCAAACCAAATCCACCTGACTCTGTTGTGGATGAAGCACAATGTGTTACACCTGACATTGGTAATGAATTAAAGTACCCACCAACACACCGAGCCGTGGAATGCCATATAAACATTTATACATACAGTACACAGATGCATATAAAAGCAGATACATTCTCCACGCAATCATGACAGAGAAAGTGGAATTAACCTCCATAGAAGAGGAAAAACATGGAGAAAAGAGGAACTGGGGATGATAGCGAGACAGGAAGCCAAAGTGACAAAGAGATTGACAGAGGCAGACAATAACTCAGAGGCATCTAAACTCTGCAATAGCACATCCACCCATCCTGTCCCAGAATGCTTGATTCCTCTCAACTGTCATCTGGTGCTGTTTTAAATTCTTGGTGTGTGCTCCACACGTTGGTCTGGAACTAATTTTCAACAGGCCTGGTTATGGCTGGGCCCACTTCAAAGACGTGGCCCGCTCACCTGGTTCTGGGGCACCTGGCATCTCGTATCTCACTGTACGGGGCCAAAGATCTATGGAACACAATGTGTCTATGCCTCTAAACTTAGAGACCCAACTGTTGGGTTAAACTTTCCACCTGACCATAATTATAGCTGCTAGTATTTAGTTTGGCCAAGGTCAGGAAAAGTTACTTTCCTGTTAAGCAAACTGCCGTAAAGACCATAACAGGAATCTCTCCAGAGCCTCATTCGTTCAAAGCCTCAAAGCCATTCACAAGCTCTGGCTTTTCAGTGCAAGATTACCTACAGTATAGTACAAATGAACGCAGAAAATCACAAAAGATAAAGGTCCAGCCACTCAATGTGCCTCAACTGTCATCTCCCAGAACTGAACTCACATTGTCTTTCTGACCATTAGTTTGCAAGCAAAGTCCCATCTATACCTACTTTTCCTCAAACTGGAAACCCAATTTAATCGTCCACTAGAATTACACGTACCTTTGAGTTCAAGAGATTTTCCAAAGTCTGTCTTTGCGCCCTGTTTCTGCCTTGCTCAAGAAATGTGGTAGCAACTGTAGTCCCAAACTCAGAGAAACACCGCTCACCTCCCCTGTATTTGTACCATCGGTGTCTTCATTCAGTTGGTGGGAACCCTTCATTGACAGTCACACTGTAGTTCCTCTCGGCCAATCAGAGGCCTGTAATCAGAGGTCATAATCCATGCGGTGACTCTTTCCCTGTTAAGCCTGTGGCGGTGTGGTAGCTGAGGCCTTGAGACTTGGCCCACTTCCAAATCAGGCTAATACGGGCCTATACTCACTATGAAACCACCCTAACCCTTCTGTCCACTCCCCGTTCTCCCATAGTTGGCACTTGGCATCATCTCTCTGTTTATGTCCTTCAGGTAAATGTCCTGCTGAGATCTCTAATGTTCTTAGCGCTAATCAGGCAGCGATGTCTGAATGGAACAACTCAACTCTGTTTGAAAGAAACAAATCTTCTTCTCCTAATTCTTTTGTGCAGAATGGTGCAATAGCAATCCATGTGTTCCTCATAATAGTGACTTGGCTATAAAAACCCAGGAGAAATATGGTCACAGTGTCTCCTTGTGTTGGTATGATAAAGGATATGCTGATGGCCCTCTTTTGGGCCAATTCGCGACAATAGGATTATCCTACTCACAACGTATGGCTTTGACAATGTCTTTCAGTCCTTGGTGTTCTTTTGGTGTTCTTGGAGTTCTCTGAATTGGAATTCAGAGAACTGCAAACAAATTATACACCGTGGGAACAAATTGGCTTTTGCTAATGATTCAGATTTGTTTAAATCCTTTCTGATGCGGACCCACCCAACAATCTTCCAGCACAATCGGACACAATCAGACTCTGACCTTAAAATAAATCAAACCCAGTACAATTAAGTACACATCGGTCTGTCCAGACATGAGACTTAATGGGGTGGGGTTAGAATGAAAATAATGGGATTTAAAAGGTGTAGACTGGGTTGGCAAAGTGTTCTCAAGTTAGCATTGGGTTTGGGCTAGCTGGGATGGGTAGGTCATTTTGTTTAGCTCATTCTCATTTCCTTTGAAGCTGCCATAGGCCCACCTAATACCTTGGGATAATCTCATCTGATTGGCTTGTCCAGGTTGGAGCTAGCCTTGATCCAAGATGTGCCGCGAGAGACCAATAGGGATTGTCTCGTGTCTGGCAAGCTGTTAGCACACAATACAGTCACTCCTCAACACAATGTGAGAGGTAGAAACACTCTAACCCCTTAAGAGAATTTAGCTACCTTAAATCCCCAACACATTTAAACTGACTACACTTCAAAGGTCAAAGCGCAAAACGTGAAGGTAAACGAATGAATAGTGACTGTGCTTGAGTCACGGTGCCTATCTCCTCACAGGTTATTTTACCTCAAAATGGGAACAGACACCATGTTGCTTTCACTCAAAAATAGAAAACTCCTAAAAAAGACTTTAGGAGTTTTCAAAACCTGGAAGTTGCAAATCAGTGATGCATATTGTTTACTTCATGTCCACTTATAATGAAAATATGTGAGTTTCTGGTTTGGCATATACAGCATCTCATCTGACATGCTCTCAGATAACGGTCTACAATTTGTTTGATCTCCATCTCCATCACAAAGCACTTTGCTGTTGAAAAGACACCCTCAGCATATGCCCACCACTCTATAGTGGTATCAGTCTAGCAGAGCTGGTATATCAATAAAGATGGAGAAAGGTGTGGTCATTGCCAGAGTCAAGTGCTCCACACCTACACATCATCCCCAGCTTCCAATTGGCTCATTCATCCCCCCTCCTCTCCCCTGTAACAATTCCCCAGGACGTTGCTGTACATGAGAACATGTTCTCAGTCAACTTACATTACAAAATAAGGGTTACATTTAATTTTTAAAATCATTTGTTTCTCCTTAGAGGCACTTACACATCAGCAGTAACTATATAGTAAAACTGGTCATGAGAAATGTGCATGAAATGGACAAACAATAACAATTAATGAAGTGTTCTGCACTGCAAACCAACCACAGTAACTTGGCAATACTTCAGTCATGTTTTTACCTCGTCTTGATGGAAATCAGATGTCTCTCATCAAATGAAAGATTAGACTGCAGATATGCACCACGAGGGAATCCATCCATTAGGATTTTCATTAGTATAACTACATTACTATTGATTTAATGGCAAAGTGACAACCAAGTTTTCATGATCTCACTGTATTATTAACTTGTGACCCAGGGCTTCTGATTATGTTGCAGAATGGAACAAAGCAGGATGGAAAAACAAATGTTGGCCACTTCCCTGTTTGACAATCTGAAAGGAAACATGTGGAGGAGTATGATAATGTCAATTTCCTGGAAGAGGTTTCCAGTCAAAGCCAGCTATGTTAATTAGTTAAAGGACTGTGTTTGAACGGGCTTCAGTTGGGTTCAGCTCTACTTGATGACTACGCTGAAATTAAATGGACTTCTCTCCAGCATTGATCAGAGGACATTCAGCTCAGTTACAGCTGTGTTAAACAAGCCCTGTGTCAACATAAGACTACAAGGCTCTGGAAAGCAGAACTATGTCTGGCATTGGAATATCAAACATGATGCAGTTTTTATCTCTGCAGATTTTACAATAGTATTTCTGGATATTTACAAGAGACTGATTATGGAATAAACTCTTCCACTTGGAAAGAACAGAGGCCCGCACACTGAATATGCTCTCAATTTACCACTGGCTCTTGACCTGATAATGTTCAGTGCTGGATTGAACCGTTGTCAGTAAAAGGTGGTAATTTGGGAGCATATTCATTATGCAGGCCTCTGTTCTTTCATGTTTCATTCTTTAGCCCAGCACCTACGTTTTTAAGGATGTGTGTATGACCACAAACATTTCTATAAACTCTTCCACTTCCACTTCCACTCTTCCACTTCCACTCTTCTTCATAATCAATCTATTACTGCATTATTTCTTTCTACTAACAAACTTCAAAACATACTTTTCAAGGCAGACATTTAACTAAGAAACAATCTGCGAGTACACTTGTGCCAAAATCCTGTTCTAATTCTAATTGAATGGCCCACCCCCTGCAAGACTGCAGCAAAATGCACAAAATCCTGTTCTAATTCTAATTGAATGGCCCACCCCCTGCAAGACTGCAGCAAACTGCCCAAAATCCTGTTCTAATTCTAATTGAATGGCCCACCCCCTGCAAGACTGCAGCAAACTGCCCAAAATCCTGTTCTAATTCTAATTGAATGGCCCACCCCCTGCAAGACTGCAGCAAAATGCACAAAATCCTGTTCTAATTCTAATTGAATGGCCCACCCCCTGCAAGACTGCAGCAAACTGCACAAAATCCTGTTCTAATTCTAATTGAATGGCCCACCCCCTGCAAGACTGCAGCAAAATGCACAAAATCCTGTTCTAATTCTAATTGAATGGCCCACCCCCTGCAAGACTGCAGCAAACTGCACAAAATCCTGTTCTAATTCTAATTGAATGACCCACCCCCTGCAAGACTGCAGCAAAATGCACAAAATACAGTTAGATCTCTTGAACGCATTGTTAGTTTTTGGAACAGAAACCGGCAGCACAAAGATCAAAGGTAAAGACCAGAACACTTCTCATATCAGTCTCTCCAGATGAAAATAATGCCCCCCAAAAGAAAAGAACCGAAAAGGATGACCCATCCACACCCCTTTTAGCCTTTCACCCCTCTTCAGGAAAAACAATACCTGCTTCTCCAAACGGTGTTTGTTGGTAGTGTATGGCCAGGTGATGCTTGGCTCAGGGGTAGTAGTGGTTGTCTGGTCCTCCAGTACTCTTCTCTGGTGCTGGTCCACAGTGCTCTAACAGTCTCAGTTGCTCCCTGCGACCAAGGAGGAGAGAGAGAGAAAGCCCTATTAGATTCTGTATTGTTTTTAATATTATTTCCTCAAGGCTGTGCCTTTGACATCCACTAGTGGAGCAGAGAGAGGGTGTGTGTGTGAGGGTGAGGGGGGGGGGGGGGTAAGAGTAGGTGTAGGGTTAAGGGTGGGGGTGTGTGTAAGGGTGGGTGGGGTGTACGGGTGAGGGTGGGGGTGTGGGTGAGGGTGGGGGTAGGGGTGAGGGTGGGGGTGTGTGTGAGGGTGGGGTGTACAGGTGAGGATGGGGGTGAGAGTGGGTGTGTGTATGTGCGCGGGTAAGGGTGGGGGTATGGGTGTGTGCGGATAAGGGTGGGGATTATCTTTTCGGTAGTGTTCATTGGCTACTTTTCACCAGCCCAGCATACAGCAAGTTTTTAAAGGACCAAAGAGTTTGGTCTGCTTTGTGTTTTAATTGTTGCCATGGAAAAAAAATGGTGATACTGGTATTGTCCCGGCCCAAGCTGGAACGTCAGCCTGCACCCCATCATCATCGCCATAGCAATGCACATGACCTCTTCATAGGTTATGTTTATTATAGTGACAGTCCAGGACTGAGTGGAGCTTAGGGAATTGTTCAGGCACCTTGATAACCAAGAATGTAAGGCTACTGAGTACTAACACTCACAGGCACTTAGTGACACAAACAGAGCAACATGCACACACACAAAGAACATTGACAGGGTTAACACTGCAGCACTCTACCTCTCTCTCTACTGTCCCTTCATCCCTTCAGGCCGTCTGTTTATGTATTCTGTTCTCTCTCTCTCTTTCTCTCTCTCTCTCTCTCTCTCTCTCTCTCTCTCTCTCTCTCTTTCTCTCTTTCTCTGTTTGTGTGTGATAAACAGGTCAGGGCCAGGGCGGAAAGGAGCAGAGCAGGGACATCTGGATCCTGCTCTCTGTGGAGAGAAAGAGGGAGAACGAAACAGGGAGATGGAGAATTGAGGGGGCGAGAGAATAGGGGATATGGGAAAGAGAGTAGAGAGAATTGAGGGTGTGAGAGAATAGGGGATATGGGAAAGAGAGTAGAGAGAATTGAGGGGGTGAGAGAATAGGGGATATGGGAAAGAGAGTAGAGAGAATTGAGGGGGTGAGAGAATAGAGGATATGGGAAAGAGAGTAGAGAGAATTGAGGGGGTGAGAGAATAGGGGATATGGGAAAGAGAGTAGAGAGAATTGAGGGGGCAAGAGAATAGAGGATATGGGAAAGAGAGTAGAGAGAATTGAGGGGGCGAGAGAATAGAGGATATGGGAAAGAGAGTAGAGAGAATTGAGGGGGTGAGAGAATAGGGGATATAGGAAAGAGAGTAGAGAGAATTGAGGGGGTGAGAGAATAGAGGATATGGGAAAGAGAGTAGAGAGAATTGAGGGGGCGAGAGAATAGAGGATATGGGAAAGAGAGTAGAGAGAATTGAGGGGGTGAGAGAATAGGGGATATTGGAAAGAGAGTAGAGAGAATTGAGGGGGTGAGAGAATAGGGGATATGGGAAAGAGAGTAGAGAGAATTGAGGGGGTGAGAGAATAGAGGATATGGGAAAGAGAGTAGAGAGAATTGAGGGGGTGAGAGAATAGGGGATATGGGAAAGAGAGTAGAGAGAATTGAGGGGGTGAGAGAATAGGGGATATGGGAAAGAGAGTAGAGAGAATTGAGGGGGTGAGAGAATAGGGGATAATGGGAAAGAGAGTAGAGAGAATTGAGGGGGTGAGAGAATAGGGGATATGGGAAAGAGAGTAGAGAGAATTGAGGGGGTGAGAGAATAGAGGATATGGGAAAGAGAGTAGGGAGAATTGAGGGGGTGAGAGAATAGAGGATATGGGAAAGAGAGTAGAGAGAATTGAGGGGGTGAGAGAATAGGGGATATGGGAAAGAGAGTAGAGAGAATTGAGGGGGTGAGAGAATAGGGGATATGGGAAAGAGAGTAGAGAGAATTGAGGGGGTGAGAGAATAGGGGATAATGGGAAAGAGAGTAGAGAGAATTGAGGGGGTGAGAGAATAGGGGATATGGGAAAGAGAGTAGAGAGAATTGAGGGGGTGAGAGAATAGGGGATATGGGAAAGAGAGTAGAGAGAATTGAGGGGGTGAGAGAATAGAGGATATGGGAAAGAGAGTAGGGAGAATTGAGGGGGTGAGAGAATAGAGGATATGGGAAAGAGAGTATAGAGAATTGAGGGGGTGAGAGAATAGGGGATATAGGAAAGAGAGTAGAGAGAATTGAGGGGGTGAGAGAATAGAGGATATGGGAAAGAGAGTAGAGAGAATTGAGGGGGTGAGAGAATAGAGGATATGGGAAAGAGAGTAGAGAGAATTGAGGGGGCGAGAGAATAGAGGATATGGGAAAGAGAGTAGAGAGAATTGAGGGGGTGAGAGAATAGAGGATATGGGAAAGAGAGTAGAGAGAATTGAGGGGGTGAGAGAATAGGGGATATGGGAAAGAGAGTAGAGAGAATTGAGGGGGCAAGAGAATAGAGGATATGGGAAAGAGAGTAGAGAGAATTGAGGGGGCGAGAGAATAGAGGATATGGGAAAGAGAGTAGAGAGAATTGAGGGGGTGAGAGAATAGGGGATATAGGAAAGAGAGTAGAGAGAATTGAGGGGGTGAGAGAATAGAGGATATGGGAAAGAGAGTAGAGAGAATTGAGGGGGCGAGAGAATAGAGGATATGGGAAAGAGAGTAGAGAGAATTGAGGGGGTGAGAGAATAGGGGATATTGGAAAGAGAGTAGAGAGAATTGAGGGGGTGAGAGAATAGGGGATATGGGAAAGAGAGTAGAGAGAATTGAGGGGGTGAGAGAATAGAGGATATGGGAAAGAGAGTAGAGAGAATTGAGGGGGTGAGAGAATAGGGGATATGGGAAAGAGAGTAGAGAGAATTGAGGGGGTGAGAGAATAGGGGATATGGGAAAGAGAGTAGAGAGAATTGAGGGGGTGAGAGAATAGGGGATAATGGGAAAGAGAGTAGAGAGAATTGAGGGGGTGAGAGAATAGGGGATATGGGAAAGAGAGTAGAGAGAATTGAGGGGGTGAGAGAATAGAGGATATGGGAAAGAGAGTAGGGAGAATTGAGGGGGTGAGAGAATAGAGGATATGGGAAAGAGAGTAGAGAGAATTGAGGGGGTGAGAGAATAGGGGATATGGGAAAGAGAGTAGAGAGAATTGAGGGGGTGAGAGAATAGGGGATATGGGAAAGAGAGTAGAGAGAATTGAGGGGGTGAGAGAATAGGGGATAATGGGAAAGAGAGTAGAGAGAATTGAGGGGGTGAGAGAATAGGGGATATGGGAAAGAGAGTAGAGAGAATTGAGGGGGTGAGAGAATAGGGGATATGGGAAAGAGAGTAGAGAGAATTGAGGGGGTGAGAGAATAGGGGATATGGGAAAGAGAGTAGAGAGAATTGAGGGGGTGAGAGAATAGAGGATATGGGAAAGAGAGTAGAGAGAATTGAGGGGGTGAGAGAATAGAGGATATGGGAAAGAGAGTAGAGAGAATTGAGGGGGTGAGAGAATAGGGGATATTGGAAAGAGAGTAGAGAGAATTGAGGGGGTGAGAGAATAGGGGATATGGGAAAGAGAGTAGAGAGAATTGAGGGGGTGAGAGAATAGAGGATATGGGAAAGAGAGTAGAGAGAATTGAGGGGGTGAGAGAATAGGGGATATGGGAAAGAGAGTAGAGAGAATTGAGGGGGTGAGAGAATAGGGGATATGGGAAAGAGAGTAGAGAGAATTGAGGGGGTGAGAGAATAGGGGATAATGGGAAAGAGAGTAGAGAGAATTGAGGGGGTGAGAGAATAGGGGATATGGGAAAGAGAGTAGAGAGAATTGAGGGGGTGAGAGAATAGAGGATATGGGAAAGAGAGTAGGGAGAATTGAGGGGGTGAGAGAATAGAGGATATGGGAAAGAGAGTAGAGAGAATTGAGGGGGTGAGAGAATAGGGGATATGGGAAAGAGAGTAGAGAGAATTGAGGGGGTGAGAGAATAGGGGATATGGGAAAGAGAGTAGAGAGAATTGAGGGGGTGAGAGAATAGGGGATAATGGGAAAGAGAGTAGAGAGAATTGAGGGGGTGAGAGAATAGGGGATATGGGAAAGAGAGTAGAGAGAATTGAGGGGGTGAGAGAATAGGGGATATGGGAAAGAGAGTAGAGAGAATTGAGGGGGTGAGAGAATAGAGGATATGGGAAAGAGAGTAGGGAGAATTGAGGGGGTGAGAGAATAGAGGATATGGGAAAGAGAGTATAGAGAATTGAGGGGGTGAGAGAATAGGGGATATAGGAAAGAGAGTAGAGAGAATTGAGGGGGTGAGAGAATAGAGGATATGGGAAAGAGAGTAGAGAGAATTGAGGGGGTGAGAGAATAGAGGATATGGGAAAGAGAGTAGAGAGAATTGAGGGGGCGAGAGAATAGAGGATATGGGAAAGAGAGTAGAGAGAAAACTTGCCCCCAAAGTTTTCTGAGCAAAAATGATTTTCATTGTTGGATATAAGAATATAAAAACACCAGGAAATCAGTGATTTTAATTTAGGAAATCTCTTCCCAAGTATTCTCATGCATAGTACAGAGACACACGGATTGTATACAAATGTAAGTAATATTTTACATTATTTTGTTTTAGTCAAATATTACAGTGCCTTGCGAAAGTATTCGGCCCCCTTGAACTTTGCGACCTTTTGCCACATTTCAGGCTTCAAACATAAAGATATAAACTGTATTTTTTTGTGAAGAATCAACAACAAGTGGGACACAATCATGAAGTGGAACGACATTTATTGGATATTTCAAACTTTTTTAACAAATCAAAAACTGAAAAATTGGGCGTGCAAAATGATTCAGCCCCCTTAAGTTAATACTTTGTAGCGCCACCTTTTGCTGCGATTACAGCTGTAAGTCGCTTGGGGTATGTCTCTATCAGTTTTGCACATCGAGAGACTGACATTTTTTCCCATTCCTCCTTGCAAAACAGCTCGAGCTCAGTGAGGTTGGATGGAGAGCATTTGTGAACAGCAGTTTTCAGTTCTTTCCACAGATTCTCGATTGGATTCAGGTCTGGACTTTGACTTGGCCATTCTAACACCTGGATATGTTTATTTTTGAACCATTCCATTGTAGATTTTGCTTTATGTTTTGGATCATTGTCTTGTTGGAAGACAAATCTCCGTCCCAGTCTCAGGTCTTTTGCAGACTCCATCAGGTTTTCTTCCAGAATGGTCCTGTATTTGGCTCCATCCATCTTCCCATCAATTTTAACCATCTTCCCTGTCCCTGCTGAAGAAAAGCAGGCCCAAACCATGATGCTGCCACCACCATGTTTGACAGTGGGGATGGTGTGTTCAGGGTGATGAACTGTGTTGCTTTTACGCCAAACATAACGTTTTGCATTGTTGCCAAAAAGTTCAATTTTGGTTTCATCTGACCAGAGCACCTTCTTCCACATGTTTGGTGTGTCTCCCAGGTGGCTTGTGGCAAACTTTAAACAACACTTTTTATGGATATCTTTAAGAAATGTCTTTCTTCTTGCCACTCTTCCATAAAGGCCAGATTTGTGCAATATACGACTGATTGTTGTCCTATGGGCAGAGTCTCCCACCTCAGCTGTAGATCTCTGCAGTTCATCCAGAGTGATCATGGGCCTCTTGGCTGCATCTCTGATCAGTCTTCTCCTTGTATGAGCTGAAAGTTTAGAGGGACGGCCAGGTCTTGGTAGATTTGCAGTGGTCTGATACTCCTTCCATTTCAATATTATCGCTTGCACAGTGCTCCTTGGGATGTTTAAAGCTTGGGAAATCTTTTTGTATCCAAATCCGGCTTTAAACTTCTTCACAACAGTATCTCGGACCTGCCTGGTGTGTTCCTTGTTCTTCATGATGCTCTCTGCGCTTTTAACGGACCTCTGAGACTATCACAGTGCAGGTGCATTTATACGGAGACTTGATTACACACAGGTAGATTGTATTTAACATCATTAGTCATTTAGGTCAACATTGGATCATTCAGAGATCCTCACTGAACTTCTGGAGAGAGTTTGCTGCACTGAAAGTAAAGGGGCTGAATAATTTAGCATGCCCAATTTTTCAGTTTTTGATTTGTTAAAAAAGTTTGAAATATGCAATAAATGTCGTTCCACTTCATGATTGTGTCCCACTTGTTGTTGATTCTTCACAAAAAAATACAGTTTTATAAATTTATGTTTGAAGCCTGAAATGTGGCAAAAGGTCGCAAAGTTCAAGGGGGCCGAATACTTTCGCAAGGCACTGTATATCTGTTTGGGCTTCTTGAAATCAATTTGCAGTCTACAAATGATTTGTAATTATATTCCAGCCACTCGACCATCCGCTCAAGAAAAAAATCGTCCCATGGCTGAATCTAGTTGATTATCACAGGAATTGACTATTCAGACAGAGAAAATAGAGAAAGGAGGGAGGGAGAGAGGGGAGACAAAAACATTTAACAGAGGAGGAAAGAAAGCGCAGAGTGAGAACAGCTGGAGAAGGTGCCTAGGATGGGCCTTTGAGCCGAACGTCCTGGCCAGGCAGCTGATTAAACTTTCATGAAACATTTCCAAAGGCAGGGAAGAGGAAGTGCGGGCCATGACTTTATGAAAAGCTTTATTGTCTAGACAGGGCAGCAAGAGCTCCAAGCTATTCTCCAATGGAAATGGCGAGGAGGAAGAGGAGGAAATTATATTGGATTTGGCGTCAGTAAGAATGGTGGTGCAAAAACACAATAAGACGTGAGCAATATTGTAAAGACTAATATGATACATGTCATCTAGGTAATTTAGGGTTTTTTATAAATCCTGCCGCTCATGCTTCAATTGGTACAAATTTCCATAGGACGTCATTTGAGGTAGGTCTCTTGTTTAGGTCAAAGAATATCCAGGAATATTCTAGAGTGACTAGACATATAGAAGCACCGGCAGAAAAGCACTCAGCCTAGAGTGAAAGAAAACCACTGTGTCAAATATAATATAGCCCTCTCAACGATATTATTTGTGCATGAGGAGCAATTGCAAGGTGTGATGGACTATAACAGCGGGATCTTATTACAAGTAACAGGCTGGAAAAATTTTACGTCTGGCAACCTGTTCAGTGATACTCGCAAAAGACGTTTAGCTAATTAGCTGACCTGGAGCCTGTAGAAAGTGCCTGCTCTAATTAGGCATGCACGAGTTAGCCGACACCACAGATCCCAGCACAGATCCCATCCCAAATACGATTTTACATAGGCAGCATGCTAACAGTTCACTCCTACTACACATTAAAACAGAAATGTCTTCCGTGTAAAACTACACAAGAAAACCAACAGATGCATATTTCCACGTGAGGGAGTAAATGTTTTAAAGTATCCCTCCCTCAACACCGGCACTTTCGTGATTTCTCAGCCTCGGCGTTTGAACTGGAAGAATTGCTTCACCAAATTAGTCCAACGTTCCTCACTCTGGATGGTGTATTTTTCTGTGGACTGTCTGCGCCAGGAATTTGCCATGTCTGGTCTTTGGAAAAGATGAGGAGGAGTGTATGGGATTACAGCTTGGTACAATGTGAGAAATGCATTAGTCCACTGGTTCTGCTCATCCAAATCCCCTCTCCCTATCCCAAATGGACTCCCCCAGTCCCACCCACCCTGGACACTTCAGAGAGGTTGTCAACATCTGCAAAACCATCTGCAAAAACAACCAGTGCCTACGTGTAGACCTGTTTGGAAATTGTAGGCACCGAATTACGTGTTTATGTCATTCTTTTTTATTTCTTATTTTACCCCGTTTTCTCCTCAATTTCGTGGTATCCAATTGTTTAGTAGCTACTATCTTGTCTCATCGTTACAACTCCTGTACGGGCTCGGGAGAGACGAAGGTTGAAAGTCATGCGTCCTCCGATACACAACCCAACCAAGCCGCACTGCTTCTTAACACAGCTCGCATCCAACCCGGAAGCCAGCCGCACCAATGTGTCGGAGGAAACACCGTGCACCTGGCAACCTTGGTTAGCGCGCACTGCTGGTTGGACAGCTGGTTGGACAGCTGGTTGTTCATCATTCTGATGGAAAATCACCACTGGGCCATTATGATCCTGTGTTGGAGGTGGTGCACACTGCACAAAATGGCCGCCAAACATCACCCAAGTGGCTGCTTGACCTGTCTGGCGTTACTTACTGTTTATTATTGGAACACCAAAAACCTGTTTACCACACATCATTACATCAAGGCTAACCGCGTGGATAGTTACAGCTACCTCAACTGAGCATTTCAGCTCTGGTTCCCAGTCAAACCCTGCAACCCCTGCAGCCCTCCAGGACCATAGGATCTACATACCTGCATGCCTGCACTGGCACTACATCCACCCTCCCACCCATCCACCAAACCCACCAAACCCACCCACCCACCCATCCAAGGAGAATATGGAATAGATCAGAATGTTCCACTTGATATTCATGTACAGAGACACAGCATGACACTGGGAGAAGACCCATTTCCTGCAGGAAGAGAGTTGCCAACCATCGGGGTGCAGGCCCAAACACAACACATTAACCCCTAAAACACAACCCACTCAGGAAAACTTAAAGTAAGAAGCAACATACATGTGTCAGTGTAGGGCCTGGGAGGTAAGAGACTAGATAGATCCCATTCTTCTTGTGCCACGTGTAGGGCCTGGGGAGTAAGAGACTAGAGAAATCTCTTTCTTCTTGTGTCAGTGTAGGGCCTGGGGAGTAAGAGACTAGAGAAATCTCTTTCTTCTTGTGTCAGTGTTGGGCCTGGGGAGTAAGAGAAATCTCTTTCTTCTTGTGTCAGTGTTGGGCCTGGGGAGTAAGAGACTAGAGAAATCTCTTTCTTCTTGTGTCAGTGTTGGGCCTGGAGAGTAAGAGACTAGATAGATCTCTTTCTTCTTGTGTCAGTGTTGGGCCTGGGGGGTAAGAGACTAGACAGATCTCTTTCTTCTTGTGTCAGTGTTGGGCCTGGGGGGTAAGAGACTAGACAGATCTCTTTCTACTTGTGTCACGTGTTTTGTGTATGTTGTCATACTGCAGACACATTTTACTGTCTGTTTCCTCAGGAAACAGTATATGGTAAATGTAGTCATTTTAAAAAATCTTCTGCTGAATTTACGACTGAGTATTATAGGTTTAAAACAAACATTTACTATACATGAGTATTGGAAATGTAGTTTATTCAAATGTATGTTATGTCCTTACAGTAAATTCACCAGCGATTACTGAGTCAAAAGCCATAATGAAAATAAATCTGGATATACTCTGCCCAAATAGCACATGACATTCCACCAACGTTGCCACAACAGAGCAAGATAAAGTTAGCGTCACAACAAATTGTTGCTATTCTGATAAAGCTATACGGGCAAAAGCACACATTAAACATGGCAAACAAGGTAACCATGAATGGATAAAAACGTAAAATGCTAGCTTTTATTATCATACAGAGTTACCATGAGATGCATGCAAGCAATGCAAATGTTGTATAAATGTCGGCATAACAACGGTGATCTGCAATGAACGGGCCATTGACTCTTATTTAACTGCATAATAACTCATTCAAAAAACAGTAAATTACTTCAGCGGAGCTATTCAGTGTCGAGCCTTTGAATCTTGTCGATAAGGATGGTTAATAACTTTCCCCCCAACATTCATACAGAAAGGTGGGTAATATGCCAAAGCTTTTGACATATGACATATGAGTTTTAATTTGGTTCCAAAAGTGTTCCACTGTTCAATATTTCCCCAGTAGACATTACACCAGAGTACACAACACAGCTCTCTTAGATACTTTTATTCCTTACCTGCAGGTCTTTTGCACAGCAATATAATTCTGGGAGTGTACTGACTAAATACAAGAAACCTTTAAAAAACATCATGACAAACATACAAAAGAGGAATGAGCAATGTATTTATTTGCAAGTGAGATTTATTCCCATATTCCTCAATGTACTTGTCTGAAAACAACATGTGCCACTACTTTTGGAATGTTTGAAGTGTGTGAGCTGCATTTTCATTAAAAGCACTTCATTCAGGAATCACTATGTTCCTATATTGTCTCTTTTGCACAAGAACAGGCACCTGTTGTTTGAAACAAGTACAGACAAGTACAGTTCAAGTGCTTTTTACGATGCACCATTACATTATATTGTGGCCGATTGTTTGATTTGCCGATTGTTTGATTTGATTTGGGTAAAACTATTAGTACAGGGCCAGCCATTTGCTACGGCCAAAATACCCTATGGTTGTCATGAGAATACCATGATGCACTGCAAAATAAAGGTCTCTCCGGGGTTTCTAACCTTTGTTGGTTTGTTATTTCATAGTCTGTGTTTACAGAAAGGACTACCGATCAGTTGACAGAGGTGACCTCGATTTCGCCGGTAGGGGGAGGATACATATTTAGGGTTGTTGCAAACACTGTTGCTCGGGTTCATTATCCACACTAGCATTCCACTTAGAATAAAGAAACATACTGGGCATATACTCTGAGTAGTATGCTATTGTAGATATTGGAATATAGCCACATTGTGTCTATTGGGGTTTGAAGGATTAGTTTAGGGTAGGTCGTGGTTCCGGGGGAGGGTCACAGAGGGAGTCTTGCGGATGAGGGGAGGGTCCTTAGTCGAAGATGATGTCAGAGGCCTGGCGCAGGCAGTTGGAGGAGTCATGGGGAAGGTCGGCATGTGTGATGTTGTTCCCATCCAGACGCAGGTGCTTCAGTCTGGAGTAGTTCAGAGGGCCAGAGAACTTGCAAATGTTCTCCAGGTTGAACTCTGGAAGGGTGGGAAGGGGTTTGGTGAACTGACTCATACATGATTCAACATTTCCTACTGTATGTACACATCCTAACCGATTGCCTGACACTTCCTGGAGGTAGACTTGAGGATGGATATGACTGATTTAGATGTATTTGTAATTGCAATGTCGAAATAGAGAAAGAGAACGGAAAGAGAATGTTGAAAGAGAGAAAAGAGAATAGAGAAAAGGGAGAGAAGAGAAAGAGAGAAGAGAAAAGAGAATGAAAAAAAAGAGGAAATACAAATCACTCACTGTTGATTTCGTTGACCTGCAGATAGAGATGCTCCAGCTGTTCGTTGATCTCAGGGATGGACTGCAGCTTGTTGTAGGACAGATCCAGCTCGATCAGGCTCGTCACATTGAACACGCCCGCCGGAATCCCTGCATCCGTCATCTGATTGTAGGCCAACCTCAGGTACGCCAGCTTGGGCAGCTCTTTGAGGTCCCCGGCGGCGATGCTGCTGATGCCATTGTGATCGCCATAGAAGGTCTCCAGCGAACTGGGCATGCCTGAGGGCAGCTTCTTCAGCTTGTTGTTGGTCAAGTCTATGGCCACCAGCTTGTTGAGGCCCTTGAAGACCCCATTAAGAGCTTTAGAGGTCAACTCGTTGTTCTGGAGGTGGACCGAGGTCAGGTTCTGCATGCCGGCCAGACTCCCTGCGGGGAACTTGGACAGCTGGTTGTTCATCATCTTCAGCTCGTCCAAAGACATGGAGGGAGGGATCACAGCTTCCGTCAGTTTGTTGAAGCTGAACAAGATCTTATGAAGTCCGGTCAGCTTGTCGATGGTTCCCTTGGCCACCTTCTCATTGGTGATCTGGTTATGGTCCAGGACCAGCCAACGGAGTTCAGCCGTGACATTGTCGAAGACCCCAGCCTTGATCTCCTCGATCAGGTTGTTCTGCAGGTACAGGTACTTGATGCCTGAGGGCACAATGGGCACAAACTTAAGGTTGCGGGAGTCACAGTACATGGCAGTGGGGAAGTTGATGGGGCACTCGCATTCCTGGGCACAGTTGGCGCTGGACGGGCCATACTGGGAGGCCGGCTGGTAGTCGTAGTCATCGTACTGACCCACGGTCAGGCTGACCAGCACCGCAAAGATGGGGACACGGAGGGGAAACATAACTGTACTGGGGAGAAGAAAACAGACAGAGGGAGAAAGGGAGACAAAGAAAAAAGTTGTAAAGTGAAACGGGGAGAAAGTCAGCAAAAGTTTGTCTACCACATCTTGAACATTTCCTACATAGTCTTACCGACTATTATCCTGAGTGGTACTTTGATTTTAAAATCTACAGAGAACAAACTCTATTTGAACAGTTAAATACATGACATTTCGATTGGATGATAGACGACATAAACTGGTAAAGAATGGACTTGTTACAGATTCCAAGATAGAAACATTCATCTCAGGCCACTAGGGTTCCCAGAGAGAAAAAAACATCTATTGAAAAAGCTCAATTGACAAACTATTCATGAATCACCCTAAAGCAGCAATCTGGTAATACCAGTGAATTGTAAATCTCTTTAAAAAAAAGAGGCAGATCCCTACTGTAAATACTCAGAACTATCTATGAACCAACAATGCAGGTTTTTCAGTGAACACACACTTTATAATGTCAACAAATAAAGGCAATAAATATCATCACAACATATTGACACTTTTAAGAGGATTTAACTCAATGTGTTGATTTAAAGTATGACATGTCATCACATGATAATACCGTACTGCAAATGCAAACACATTAATGCCTTTGACTAACAATACTGTGCATCAATACAGTTTATTCATTTTATAAATGCATTCATGCCACGGTGCAATATAAGAACAACACATTGTCCAACAAAACATGAAAAGCATCAGATAACGTCGAGGTACAAAAATCTCTCCACTCCTTTCTCTTGTCAAGTGACAACTAGTTAACCCTGTATCACACACAATCCTCCCCCAGAGTTTAGCTGGGACTGGGCTGGCTATCAATCCCAGCATGGAAAGACCAAATACCTAGGGACAACCGAGCAGGAACCCTTCAGGAAATGACAAGAGTCCATTCCTCTTACCTTTCTCTCCTCTTTCTCTCTCTCTCCCTCTGCGTGTGGGATGGAAGGTCAGCAGGTAAGAAGACTGTGGTTGCTCAAAAGCCAGATGTCTCTGGAGAGAGGGAGGAGAACGAGGGAGAAAGGGAGAGGGAGGGGGAGATAAAGAGAGTGAGAGAAAGAGAGAGCGAGGGAAAGGGGTGGGAAAGCTTCTGCTTCTTCAGATGACTGTGGTCCCGGATTGACAGAAGGCAGCTGCCCAAACTGAAGTCACACTCTAGTATACAAAGACGATGGCATCGACATGAGTTTTTAAGGCATGGAATCTGAGAATTATGGGCTCTGCCTAACTAGTCACAGGTGCACCAGTGCAGTCTGAGATACGAGGTTCGCCTCGTGTGTGAATGAGGATGCGAAGCCTCACAAAGGACACATGGCATCATATATATCTGTCATTTTCCCTCCCTTTCCACCAAACGACCACCTCCCTTTCTTCCTTTCCCCTACTAACAAAAAAGCGAAGTGGATACATGTTAAAACAAAAGGTTCCTGGAATGGTAAAGAAGGTGTGTGGAAAAAAATCTGTCTGCAGCCAGAGCCAGCTGCCAATTGTTATGCTGCAGCATGAAACCTTAAATAGGGTCTCGGAAAAAGTGACGAGGTCTTAATGGACCAGAAATGGATTATAAAACAGCCTATTCTGAATCCCAAATGGACCCCTAGCCCCTAACCTAACGTAGCAGGTGTAAGAAGACTCCTGAGTCCCCACATCCATATTTCAGGGGAAACGGAAGTTAGGTTGAAAATACCGTAATCCTGAAAACCGGAAACATCCGCTTTCTTCCGAGCCCGTGGAGAGTGCCTAGCCCCTAAACCCTAACCTCATCTGCCTCTTCATGGTAAACCCATGGTACCATAATAGAGGAAAGTAAGGTGAGGCAGACGTGAGTCCAATGAATTCCATATGTCCCCAGCAGAGGAGGCTGGTGGGAGAAGGTATGGGAGGATGGGCTCATTGAACCCGTATCAAACACATCAAACATATGGAAACCACATGTTTGACTCTGTTTAATTCATTCCATTCCAGCCATTACGATGAGCCCGTCCTCCTATAGCTCCTCCCGCCAACCTCCTCTGATCCCCACTGTAAATCACTCAAGTGCCGTCAGACCCCCTCCTTCTCCTCCTCCCTCCATTTATCTTCACACACTTCAAAGTGCTCTTCATCTCCTTCCATATCCAACTATCCGTCTGCAGACTCCACTGCATCTACAGTACACGTTTCAAGACAATGGCTCTTCTAGAAGATTTTGTTGAAATTGCTGAAGAAGACTGAAATTATAGTGGTTTCCCAATTTCACCTTTCTTTGTTTATGTTCAACTCTTGCGTCACTGCAGGGCTGTCGTCTGGATTCAATTGGTCACAGTCCCATGTGTGTCTCCACACACGTCTTTCAGTCGCCACTAGTTACCACAGCCACAAAATCATAAACCCCACCCATTTCTAAAGAATATCTTCTTAAAATGTGATTTTAAACCTAACCTTAACCACACTGATAACACTATGCCTAACCCTAACCTTAAATTAAGACCAAATAAGTACTTTTTGTTTTCAAATATTTTTACGATATAGCCAATTTTGACTTTGTGGCTGTGGTTACTAGTGGAAACCATAGCTGTGTTTGAATACCCATACTAACATACCGTATACTACATACTTCATGAGTATATACTACACACTATATACTATTAGTTCATTTTAGTATACTATAAACGAACAGTATGCTTTCATTTGAGCGTACTAGCTCTTCGACCTGTCTACAAGATGTTGACGCTGTTGCTATGCAACCTCTTGTTAGCTAGTTAGCATAACAAATGACTAGTTAGACATTTTACAACTTCGGGTGTGTTCTTAAATTCAATGTGGAGTGTCAGAGTGCGCTTATAAATTCAGAGCGTTTTCAGGTTGTCCGTTTGTAAATTCAGAGAGCGTTTCGCGACGTTTCTTTGACACCAGCCATTTTCAATGGGTTTTTTGCCAACGTTTACTGACACTGGCCATTTTCAAATAAATTCATTATTCTGATTTCTGGTACACTCAGACGAGAGTAGATAGCCAGCCCGAATTTACGAAAGCACCCGAATGTCCATTGAGAACGCACAACGACTATACCATTTAGCAAAGCTAAGAATGACTGGAATAATCAAGTCAATAAACGCTGGGTAGTTAGATAGCCTATAGTTAATATACTGGCAAGTTTGACATACCAGTACATACTGCTGTAATGATTTGCAATGTGGTTCGTAAGGACAGCGTAGCTAACAAATTGTCAGTCAACATAACGTGTAAGGTAACTTATTTGAAGTCATTACTTTATTACATTGCTCAAACTTTTCTTAACATTTGTCATAATTAGTTAAAGCAATGAATTTGTATCCACTCTCGTTGTACTTCAGCTGCATATTTTCCACCATTTTCTTCAAATCTGAAAACGATGTGAAGCCACACCCATTTTCTGAAGAATTGCATTATGGGCCCTAAAGTACGGAAATAGTGTGCTATGCCTATATACTTCATATTTTGGCGACATCCGGGAACTTTTGGCATACTAACTATATCCATACTATGACCAATAAACATACTATATACTCAATTCACGTCACAAATAGTACGGTTAGTGTGGTTAGTATGAGTATTCGAACACAGTTCATGCCTTTCTGGCGGCCATCTTATATTGAAAAGACTTCCCGCGTCAATATTGGACTGCAGAGTGGATTTGAGGAGGAGCATGTGTGTACTTCTTTTTGACCGTTTCCTATAGCCTATCGCTACAAAAACCCATGATTCAGTTAACAATGAACATGCTTCTAACTCACACAATGGTTTTCTTGGAAATAAAACCACTGTGGTCTACTGGGAAGCTTATGGTTACAAAAACCTAGGATTAGTTTGACAATGAACATTCGCCCTACTCACACCTAAACGAATTGCTCAAGATTCTCAACTTGACAAATTGCAGTAGCTTCCAGACACTTCTGATAAGACTAGCATCCTCGAGAGCTTTGACCATATGTATTGCTTTCAAACTGTTTTAAAAAGCCATGTCCTTGCTTGCTTCTGTGTTCACCTCCATCCTTCTTGTCTTTAGATCATTTTCTTCTTCATGTCCCCCATGGTCGTTCCAAACTTAAGCAACTGTCCCTCGATTTCTCCTCCATCTCACCATCCCATCTAGTTGAAGGCCTAGGTCATGGTTTTAAGTGGAAACATGACCAAATACAAACAGTGTAGTTATTCCCTCCGCAAGGCAACCAAACAAGCAAAGCATCAGTATAGAGGCAAATTGGAGTCGCAATTCAAACACGTATGTGGCAGGGTCTACAGATAATCACAGATAACAAAAAGAAAACCAGCCCCGTCGCGAACATTGATGTCTTGCTCCCAGACAAATTAAACAACTTCTTTGCACGCTTTGAGGACAATACAGTGCCACCGATACGGCCCACTACCATAGAATCTGGGCTCTCCTTCTCCATGGCCGACATGAGTAAAACATTTAAATGTGTTGACCCGTGCAAGGCTGCAGGCCCAGACGGCATCCCTAGGCGCATCCTCAGAGCGTGCGCAGACCAGCTGGCTGGTGTGTTTGCAGACATATTCAATCAATCCCTATCCCAGTCTGCTGTCCCCACATGCTTCAAGATGGCCACCATTGTTTCTGTTCCCAAGAAAGCTAAGGTAACTGAACTAAATGACTATCGCCCCGTAGCACTCACTTCTGTCATCATGAAGTGCTTTGAGAGACTAGTCAAGGATCACATTAGCTCCACCCTACCTGTTACCCTAGACCCACTCCAATTTGCATACCGCCCCAATAGGTCCACAGACGATGCAATTGCCATCACACTGCACACTGCCCTATCCCATCTGGACAAGAGGAATACCTATGTAAGAATGCTGTTCATTGATTACAGCTCAGCATTCAACACCATAGTACCCTCCAAATTCGTCATTAAGCTTGAGACCCTGGGTCTTGACCCCGCCCTGTGCAACTGGGCCCTGGACTTTGACGGGCCGCCCCCAGTTGGTGAAGGTAGGAAACAACATCTCCACTCTGTTGATCCTCAACACTGGGGCCCTACAAGGGTGCTTTCTCAGTCCTCTCCTGTACTCCCTATTCACCCATGACTGCGTGGCCATGCACACCTCAAACTCAATCATCAAGTTTGCAGACGACACTACAGTGGTAGGCTTGATTACCAAAAATGACGAGACGGCCTACAGGGAGGAGGTGAGGGTGCTTGGAGTGTGGTGTCAGGAAAATAACCTCTCACTTAACGTCAACAAAACAAAGGAGATGATCGTGGACTTCAGGAAACAGCAGAGGGAGCACCCACCTATCCACATCTACGGGACAGTAGTGGAGAAGGTGGAAAGTTTCAAGTTCCTCGGCGTAAACATCACAGACAAACTGAAATGGTTCACCCACACAGACAGCGTGGTGAAGAAGGCGCAATAGAAACTTGGCTTATCATCTAAATACCTCACAAACTTTTACAGATGCACAATCGATCACTGCCTGGTACGGCAACTGCACCGCCCTCAACCGCAAGACTCTCCAGAGGGTAGTTCGGTCTGCACAATGCATCACCGGTGGCAAACTAACCTGCCCTCCAGGACACCTACAACACCCGATGTCACAGGAGGACAAAAATATCATGAAGGACAACAACCACCCGAGCCACTGCCTGTTCACCCCGCTACCATCCAGAAGGTGAGGTTAGTACAGGTGCATCAAAGCTGGGACCGAGAGACTGAAAAACAGCTTCTATCTCAAGGCTATCAGACATCACTAACATAGAGAGGCTGCTGCCAACATACAGACTCAAATCACTGACCACTTTAATAAATGGATTTAATAAAGGTATCACTAGTCACTTTAAATAATGCCACTTTAATAATGTTTACATATCCTACGTTACTCATCCCATATGTATATACTGTATTTTATACCATCTATTGCATCTTGCCAATGCCATTCGGCCATCGCTCCTCCATACATTTATATGTACATATTCTTATCATCCCTTTACATTTGTTTGTATATGTGGTCGGAACTAGAACCACATTTCGCTACACTCGCATTAACATCTGCTAACCATGTGTATGTGATCAATGAAATTGAATTGGATTTGATGATACTGTAGTGGACTTGGGGTGTGCTGACCTTAGAAGCAAGGGAAAGTTACACGGTTAGCTGGAAGGTTAGGATTAAACCAATGGAAATGGCTAATTACTCATTGAATTCATGCCTGTTGCAGGTCTAAGTAATGCAAAATGTTTATTTTGGAATGAACATCCATTTTGGCAGCTTTGATTCTAACTCTGACACATTCTATAGTAGACATGAATACCAGTTCAGACATCTGAATCCATGTCCTCCACAGACCCCCTAAAGAGGTGGTGCTGTTTATTCTCACTACCTTATTAGCATGACTAATTAGGGGTCAAGAATGTATTACCTATTAATGATCAGTAAACACAGTCATTAGATATACTGATCTACTTTGGGGCTGACTGGTTAAATGTGTTATGTTTATCCAAATACGTTCCCTTATATTGTCTTAGCTGACAACATTCAAAGGGGGCATTCTGGCATTGTACAAGCCAATCTATTGTTTCAATCATCTCTCGAAGGACATAACATTGACAAAAGGTGGAAAATATACTGTTATGAATCCTCCAGAAAACAGTGTAATCCCACTGGTTGAATCAACGTTGTTTCCAGGTAATTTCAAAGAAATTACTTTGAACCAACATTGAATTGACATTTTTGCCCAGTGGGATGTTTCTTAGTGCTTTCCATTGTCCAGTCCTGTCCTTGTGGGTTGGTTTACCACCTCATCATCAGTGTTTATGTCTTGAAGATGATGTGTTGACGTTTCAGTCCTGTTATTGCTGCATTTTCCTTTGGCAAGACTCCCACCCCTACCTATTCAATCGCTCAAAAGTTTGGAAAACAGATATTCTTCCCAGTCACCTTGCTTCCTCTGTTCGCTTTGATGACGTCAACCCTGATGCTCTCACATCCTCTCCACGTCTCAGAACTGAGCCAATGGTTTGAAAATGATGGGTCTTGGCTCTAAGGACTATTTTCCCCATTTATATTCCAGTAACATTGTTTTTCCTTTTCTGGTGTTAATACTGGTCAAGTTCTAAGTCTCTAACGGATGGCACTGGAACGTTATGTCATCAAAAGCTGTTTTGGTACAGAATACAACCTCTGTTTCCAGTCCCATTTTCTTCACAAACCAGTAACCCACAGTTCTTCCCAATGAACTATTACAATATATGTAAATAAGTCAAATGATGGCTGTTTCATTGATGGAAAAATTGGAAGTATCTTTTTACTTTCTCAACAACTTCTGAATTACATCTATACATTTAGATGAACTGCAAGACTCTGCTCCAACACAATTAAATAGGTATTTATACCATTTGGTATTAACTTCTTTGGGACTAGTGGGCAGTATTGAGTAGCTTGGATAAAAAGGTGCCCAGAGTAAACTGCCTGCTACTCAGGCCCAAAAGCAAGAATATGCATATACTTAGTAGATATGGATGGAAAACACTCTGAAGTTTCTTAAACTGTTTGAATGAGGTCTGTGAGTATAACAGAACTCATATGGCAGGCAAGAACCTGAGAAAAAATCCAACCAAGAAGTGGTTTGTAGTTTTTCAAATCATTACCTATCGAATATACAGTGTCTATGGGGTAATATTGCACTTCCAAAGGCTTCCACTATATGTCAACAGTCTTTAGAACCTTGTTTGAGGCTTCTACTGTGAAGGGGGAGAGAAAGAGAGCTGTTTCAACCAGGTGTCTGGCAGAGTGCCTTGAGCTGATCAAGCGTGCGCCCGTGAGAGGTAGCTGCGTTCCATTGCATTTCTAAAGACAAAGGAATTCTCCGGTTGGAACATTATTGAAGATTTATGTTAAAAACATCCTAAAGATTGATTCTATACATCGTTTGACATGTTTCTACGAACTGTAATATAACTTTTTTGACATTTCGTCTGAACAAGTGCATTATGCATTTGGATTACTGGGATAAACGCGCAAACAAAAAGGAGGTATTTGGACATCAATTATGGACTTTATCGAATAAAACAAGCATTTATTGTGGAACTGGGATGCCTGGGAGTGCATTCCTATCAAGATCCTCAAAGGTAAGTGAATATTTATAACGCTATTTCTGACTCTTCTGACACCTCTCCTTCTTTGGAAAATGGCTGGATGTTCTTCTGCTTTCACCGTAAAGCCATTTTGAAATCAGACACAGCGGTTGCATTAATAAGGAGAAGTTTATCTATATTTCCATGTATAACATTTGTATCTTTTATCAATGTTTATTATGAGTATTTCTGTTATTTGATGTGGCTCTCTGCACTTTCACCGGATGTTTGTTTGAGACAATGCATTTCTGATCATAACACACCAATTTAAAATAAGGTTTTAGAAAGATTAACTTTTTCGAACAAAACACACATTTATTGTGTAACATGAAGTCCTGTGAGTGCCATCTGATGAAGATCATCAAAGGTTAGTGATGAATTTAATCGCTATTTCTGATTTTTGTGAGCCCTCTCCTTGGCTGGAAAATGGCTGTATGGTTTTCTGTGACTAGGTGCTGACCTAACATAATCGTTTGGTGTGCTTTTGCTGTAAAGCCTATTTGAAATACTGTGGCTGGTTTTACAAGAAGTTTATCTTTAAAATGGTGTAAAATACTTGAATTATGGGATTTCTGTTGTTTTGAATTTGGCGCCCTGCAATTTCACTGGCTGTTGGCGAGGTGGGACACTAAGTTAAGCCATCTTATTTAGCTAATGAGCTAAATCCCTCTATTTCTGTAAGTTTTTTGATGTCCAGCCATTAAGTACAGCATATGGTTTCATTAACCATTTAAACATGTATACAGAACATTATGTCTGCTCAGTTAAACAATGCATCACAACTTTATACAGCCAATCCAGAAATAACAAACTCCATTTTGTTCTGTTTATTGGAATGCTCAAATTTTCCAGACGTTCCAGATTTAACACTTTCATATGTGCATGTAGCAAACACTTACACTCTCGCACACGCGCACAGAATGATATGTCCACTATAGGAAATACACTGGTACGTTCCTGGGAAACCAACAACTTGTTAACCAGGTCCTGATATTAATAAACACACACACACACACACACACACACACTTTTTGTTCGCACTCTGTGTTTAATTTGTCTTAAAACAGGTTGGCTCATCCCTGGCCAGATCAGCCCATCCCTCATCCTGGCACTCACACACTGTATGAAGTACTACATGTGCAGCAGGACCATTGACCAGAGCTGACCGAAGCATTAAAAGGGCAACCAATAGATCCACTTAATGTAAGATGGACTAAGCTGGTTAAGCCCATTTATACAACACACACACACTTGAGTATCCGCACAAACACAGACACACGCGCACAGAGCATTTGGTTTCTAGGATTTCAAATCTATTTGTCAAGCTTCAGGTGTCGACTAACATGAAATGCAGAGTTAAAGATAAAGATAAATGTGATAAAATAGAAATAGTAACAGGGAATAAATACAGTGAATAATGAACAACAACTAGTAAAAATGCATGGCTATATACAGAGAGTACCAGTAACGTGTGAATTATGGGGGACAAGGGGGGGCTCAGCTCCCCTCAATGAGATGTTAGCTCCCCTAAATGCAACAACATTTTAACTTTGGGGGGGTTTCTCTAAATTATTTAGTGGTAAATATGAAAATCTTCAACTCAAACACCCCTACCTCTCTGTCATGGTTTAAACCATTTATTTATATGTGGTAGTATTCTTCATGCATAGATTTTCCTTTGTACATCCTCATTTTCTCAATTTTTTTGCCATGCGTCCCTGATTAAAAATAGCCTTTATTCCAGTGCATTAGTTTAATCTGTTGATTCATCATTGTTTGTTTTTGTCGGTCTGTTGTTTAGAGCGCTAATTGTTTTGTTTTTCAGGTGCGCATGGGTACTGTTCTTCTCTGTGCTGTCCGGGGACAGAAGTACCAGACCATTTATACAGCTTTATTACTTTCTATCAATATTTGTTTTCTTTTCTGGATCAGCTGATGATGATCGACAATACCGCTAGACAACTATCCTACAGCTAGACACCAATGATCATCCAATCCATCCAACAAGCATATGTTAATGACAGTAGGCCTATGGTTGACTCTTTGGGTTAGAAGCATTACATTTTGCAATGGCATAGTCCGACATTATTGTGGATTTGTGTGCCCATGAGAACTGTTTTTCACAAGAAACATCATGAAATGTTACTTAGGCATAGTTAGACTTACAGTGAATTTTCCAAAATCTCCAAGATCCATGATTCATACAGGGTTTAAGCCACATTTTCTAATTCAATTGGTAAATGCTTAGTAATTGTCATGCCCTGATCTGTTTCACCTGTCTTTGTGCTTGTCTCCACCCCCCTCCAGGTGTCGCCCATCTTCCCCATTATCCCCTGTGTACTTATACACACCTCCAGGTGTCGCCCATCTTCCCCATTATCCCCTGTGTACTTATACACACCTCCAGGTGTCACCCATCTTCCCCATTATCCCCTGTGTACTTATACACACCTCCAGGTGTCGCCCATCTTCCCCATTATCCCCTGTGTACTTATACACACCTCCAGGTGTCGCCCATCTTCCCCATTATCCCCTGTGTATTTATACACACCTCCAGGTGTCGCCCATCTTCCCCATTATCCCCTGTGTACTTATACACACCTCCAGGTGTCGCCCATCTTCCCCATTATCCCCTGTGTACTTATACACACCTCCAGATGTCGCCCATCTTCCCCATTATCCCCTGTGTATTTATACACACCTCCAGGTGTCGCCCATCTTCCCCATTATCCCCTGTGTATTTATACCTGTGTTTTGTGTTTGTCTGTTGCCAGTTGGTCTTGTTTGTCAAGCTTACCAGCGGTCGTCCTGTCTTTTCCTCCTGTCTTTTCCCAGCTTCTCTTTCTCTCGTCCTCCTGGTTTTTGACCCTTGCCTGTCCTGACCCTGTACCTGCCTGCCGTCCTGTACATTTGCCTCTACTCTGGATTGTCGACCCCTGCCTGCTTTGACCTGTCATTTACCTTCCCCGTTGGTTACAATAAACATTGTTACTTCACACAGTCAGCACTTGTGTCTTACCTTGATTCCTGATAGTAATGACAAATAACACTGTCATAAATGGCATTAATGTAAAGAAAGAAAGGTTGTGTTTTATGTCACACGATCTGTGAAAACTCCAAGCATTTAACTCATTAAATATGGACAATGTTTTAATTGAACTCATGTATTGTTTTGAATGTAGACTACCTATTCTGCGTGTGTTCATGTGTTTAAAAATGATTTGGCTGAGAGGGTAGGCTACCGGCAGGGGTGTAGGCCTAGTGGAGGGAAAACGCAAGTAAATGCTGTTTACCCACCTAAAAAAAACATTGAAAGCATGGGGAGAGTTACTTTTTTCCCCACTACCGGCAATCAGAGTTAACCCACCTATGTTTTGGAACACTATATCACTGGCTACCGGTAAGCATAGTCCAGGATCCAGTGGCAGAGGGAGGTGTTCAGCCCCATTGTCCTGAGCTTGGTGATGAGCTTGGAGGGGACTATGGTGTTGAATGCTGAGCTGTAGTCAATGAACATAATTCTTACATAGGTATTATTTTGTCCAGGTGGGTGAGGGCAGTGCAATAAAGATTGCGTCATCTGTGGATCTGTGCGGGCTATGTGCGAATTGGAGTGGGTCCAGGGTGTCTGGGATGATGGTGTTGATGTGAGCCATGACCAGCCTTTCAAAGCATTTCATGGCTATAGATGGTAGTACTACGGGGCAATAGCAATTTAGGCAGGTTACTTTGGCGTTCTTGGGCACGGGGACTATAGTGGTCTGTGGTAGTCTGCTTGAAACAAGTTGGTATTACAGACCGGGTCAAGGATAGGGGATTTCTTATTTTTTGTTCTTTTTACTGGATTGTTGGGTTTAGAGCTTGCAAGAAAAGCATTTCACTGTACTTGTGCACGTGACATTAAAACTTGAACATTTTAAATGTCAGTGAAGACACTTGCAAGCTGGTCAGAGCATGCTCTGAGTATGCATCCTGGTATTCCATCTGGCCCTGTGGCTTTGTGAATGTCAACCTGTTTAAAGGTCTTACTCACATTGGCTATGGAGAGCGAGATCACACAGTCTTCCGGAACAGCTGGTGCTCTCATGCATGGTTCAGTGTTGCTTGCGAGTATTGAAGACATTTAGCTCTGCTGGTAGGATCGCGTCGCTGGGCATCTCACAGCTGGGTTTCCCTTTTGTAATCCGTGATAGTTTGCAAGCCCTGCCACATCTGTCGAGCGTCCGAGCCGGTGTAGAATGATTCGATTTTAGCCCTGTATTGACGGCTATATATGTTGGGCTCATTCCAGGCAACATGTTTGTCATGCAAAAGATCACTGTTCTGATCAAAATACCATAACATTTCAAATAGACAGGAAGGAAAATTATTCAGTGTGTGTTCCAAATACTGCCACTCGCAATTGCATCACATGCAGTTGACTTACTTTAAATTACCATGATGGAGAGATTGTTTTATGGTATTTTTTGCAGAGATCTGTGCTTTTCGTCTCACTCACACACATACTGTAGTCTCACTTACATCTAGTGTAGTCTCACTCACACCTACTGTAGTCTCACTCACACCTAGTGTAGTCGCACTTACACCTACTGTAGTCTCACTCACACACATACTGTAGTTTAACTCACACACATACTGTAGTCTCACTCACACACATACTGTAGTCTCACTCACACCTAGTATAGTCTCACTCACATACACACTGTAGTCTCACTCACACCTAGTATAGTCTCACTCACACCTACTGTAGTCTCACGCACACACATACTGTAGTCTCACTCACACACATACTGTAGTCTCACTCACACCTAGTGTAGTCTCATTCACACCTACTGTAGTCTCCCTCACACATACTGTCGTCTCACTCACACCTAGTGTAGTCTCATTCACACCTACTGTAGTCTCACTCACACCTACTGTAGTCTAACTCACACACATACAGTAGTCTCACTCACACATACTGTCGTCTCACTCACACCTAGTGTAGTCTCACACACCTGGTGTCGTCTCACTCACACATACTGTCATCTTACTCACACACATACTGTAGTCTCACTCACAGCTAGTGTAGTCTCACTCACACATACGGTTTCACTCTGACACATGGGCACATGGATAGAGACATTCACACTGTCATGCATGCACCTTTTCCTGCCTGTCTCTCCCTCACACACACACATATGCACATGATGCAAGCCATAACACACACATGCATGTACCTGCCAACCCGTGTGTGCATTATGTATACACACACATGCACACTCACTCACTCACTCACTCACTCACTCACACACACACACACACACACGTGTGTGTGTGTGCAGAGGGGGTCGACAGAGAGAGCGATGGAGAGAAGCCAATACCCGCCACATGGGGGCGACAGAGAGGGGCAGGAGACCCATGACGCTGTAGTGTGACTAACAGATGTGTGTGTGCCACTGCCAGAGGCTCCAACACTGATGCACTCCTGTCATGGATCTACATGCTTCACCTTCCTTATAACGTCCACCAATCACCTTACTGGTTGGGGCTCCAGCCCTGTCAAAAAGCTCTCTGGTAATCCTTATGTTATGGACAGTTATTTAATTGAAGACCTTGTTTGATCATACAGCAAGTCATTCAAATCATAAATCTCTCTAGAAATGATGGACAGTGCAATTTGTGTTCTGGTAGAATAGGCTTATTTGGCACCAACCTTTCCTTCTGTTAGAGAAGAGCATTCTGTAGAGCATTTAGTATTACTGTGTATTACACACTAAATAACAGGCCCCATTGTGACAAGTACATAACACCAGAATACTGTACCATTCCCTCATCTGATATTATCCAGGTGAGGTGAATTGGGTTAAGGTTAGAATAAGGGTTAGGGGAAGGGTTCAACTAAAATGCAACGTTTTGGAGTAACTGATTACTTAGTCAGATACATGCCATTTGATTACAAACAAACTGTAATCAGTTACGTTACCAGCAAAAACATTCCAATCAATAATAGGATTCCAGATACTTTGAAAGTCAGAGACTATGATGACACACCAAATGCATTTGTGTGTTTGCCTTTTTTGTCTTCTTCTAATGCTTCTTAAGGGGAAAGTAATCCAAAAGAAACTGAAAGTAGTCAGATTATTTGACTGAGTTTGGGTAATCCAAAAGTTACATTACTATTCACAATTTTGGACTGGTAACTAGTAACTAACGGATTACATTTAGAAAGTAACATACCCAATCCTGCTAAAATGCTACAGTTGTCCCCGACGTCAACCTTTTGCTAGACAGTCGCAGTTTAAATCCACCCTTCCTCCCCGACCAACCTCAATACTTTCTGTCTGAAATAACTAGACCATTAGTATATATAATATGTCTTAGAGGTGCTCAGAAATAGACGTGTTGGCTGACAATGTCACAAAAATCATGCACGCACATTGACGTGGTCGGAAGTCGTACTTTGTTATCATTCCGAACGATCAGAAAGCTAGCAAAAATGACAAGCTGCCATGTGGGGAATCATAGGTGGCTCGTTTCACCTAGTTTAATCTTGTTCTTGATACCACGTCTTGTTTTGAGGTGTTTTGACGGATTTTATGTCAATGCTAATAAGGCTAAAATTCACTAGCTAGCTAACCAACAACTGTAACAACGTATTTAAGAGACAACAAGTGCATATTGTGCAAATTTACTTGTTTTCAATAAACATTTGGAGACTAAATATAGTTGACATGTTGTCAACAATCTAATTTTGCCCCATAGTTGCGCATGCGTTGGTTTTGTTGCTAAACAACCAACTCGCCTATATGTATAGTATGTTTCCTATGGCTCTGAGGCCAGGCTGAGCGCACCTGATTTTAATCTAGGTTTGAAAATACGTTGACCAGTTGGAAGAACTCACAGAGAGGTTTGGGAAACACTGCTGTATAAATATCTCCCTGTCAATATGCAATATGTGTATTGTCTGGTATCTCAGTGTGTGTAAGTGACCCAAATCTGCAAGGAATCATGGAGGCTTTACAGACCTATCTTACACCATGAATGATATCATTACTATCACAGTAAATATAATATATCGGGTTTCCTACGTTTTTTTTAAAGAGTCAAGGGAGTAAACTTGTTTTAAAGTGTCTATCTTTGTTAACACAACCTTCCAATAGTTCATAGGTCCAGGGCATGCTGCATGTTGTGAGGTCCAGGGCATGCTGCATGTTGTGAGGTCCAGGGCATGCTGCCTGTTGCGGGAGTATGATTCATGAAAAAGACTGAAGATATCCCCTATAGAGCAGACATGTTTTTGGGGATAAATCTTTTTTTTACCACAGTTATCTGGGTGTCACTGGCCTCGTATCAAATCTGTCAGCTATTAAACAATATACAGTATTTACAATGTATCTTGATACCCAAGACTATTCAACCACAACCATAGGCAATTTACATTTTACTTGATTAGTTGTCGCATTTAAATATTTAATATAAAATCCATAAATGTAGCTCATATTCACTGAAGCGATGTGATTTTTAACACTACTGTTGCCTTCAGCTTGTTGTTGATATAATATTATTCTGTATATCTACATTACACCACTTACTGTTTACCTTGGATCCTGTTTTTTTCAGATGTCCAGTCCCCTCCCTGAACTTCTCAACAGAGAGCCAGCACAACAATAGTTCTGGCAACTACAGAAAACATTGATATTTCTCATTGATATTTCACCTAATGGATATAGTTGTTGTTTTGCACAAAATCACGTATGCTTACTTGTTATGAGGGCCTTTCAACTTTTAAGAGTCTTCTAAGAGTCTCTCCAGTACTCTGTGTTTGGTGTGTGACTGTAGAATATTACAGTGTGAATACTTTCTCACCTGCTTTCTCCGGGGTCTCACCTGTTCCTCCTCATGACCTTGTTCACCTGGAAAACTTGTCCATCACTGTGAAGTCTACACTCGTTTGACTACACTCGATAGATATTACAGCTCCATCTAGCGACAGGGCAAGTAGCGACATCCACACACCGACCATAGAGTTGGTTAGAGGCCGCACTTTCCACAAAACCTATGCTATCACAGAAGCAATAATGTAAAAGATAGGAGGTGGGCCCTCTTTCCAACTCTATGACAATGACACACACAACCAAGGGTTATGACCTCTGATGGCGACACCCCCAGAAAAATGCTGCTTTTTAATTGGTATTTTTATTTGGTTCAGGAAGCCTTAGGCAGAGCCCCTGCTCAGAAAAAAAGAGAGGAACATCTTTATTGCTGATATATTAAGTCTGAACTACTGTAAGTGCTTGTGCTTTTAAGCAATGAGAGTTTTTCTTATACAGCATTTATATACAGCGTCTATACATACAAACATTCACACTAACATGGGCACTGAAGGCATGACAGTCCGCCTGCAAGCCTCCAATTCTCTTCAGACTTATAAAAAGAAGAAAAGAAAGGCAAAGAAGAAAAGAAGAGAAACAAAACAGGCATTAACATGTCATTCCAGAAAGCACAACCTTGCTTCAAGTCAAAAGAAGAAAAGCATGCGTATAGATCTTTGGGCATGGCTTCTGTTTCGGAACGTATATATTGTTTATTCTACATCTTTAAGAGCTATGTTCATCTGGGTTGTAAGGAGCTGATGTTACATGACAGATGGGGGAATGGAATGTGTAGAAGAAGAAAGAAATGCTTGACGGAAAATCTGAAATCTTTAAACTGTCGGAACATTTCGTCAAAACAACCAAACATCAACAGTGAAGCAAGCAGGAGACATGGCAATCGACTACAATGTGACAGAAAGAAAATCGGAAATCTTTCAAATAGTACGACATATTGTGAAGGTACACTTTGAACGCTAGCTACTACACAGGTAATATACTCTAGTACATTCTAGTATCCTAGCTGGTGTTAATGATATTAAGACAGGACTTAACCCTTTGGCTGCCCGCTCCGCAGGTCAGCTTACCTTCTGTAATTGTCACAGACTTATGCACGTAAAGGCTTGTTGCACACAACATGTCTACACCGGTCAAATTCAGATTTTTCGGCCAATCTCAACCAGTTGACATGTGTGAGGTATTAAAGGGTTAATCGTGTACATATTTTCAAAGTGGTCATAGATATTTTTTGTTGTTGTTGAAAATATTTTGTTGTCTTTCATAATGTTTCTTTCACACACAAAATAACATTTCAGTCATGCAATCTGAGGGCACACACTTCGAAACCATTGCACAGACTTCTGTTAAAGGGCAATTCCGCCACTTTTCAACCTCATATTCATTATCTCCAGCACCATATCAGTGTCTACATGTGTGAAAATGACACGTTTAGTCTATGATCTGTGGGTAAAAAGATAAGAGAGGTCCTAAAAAAATGCTTCTCTGTGACATCACAGGGTAGGAGTAAACATTTTTTTTTAAAACAGTGATTTTCAAAACCTGCAACGAGTTTCTAGCCAGAGGGATGGTATTTTCTTGATGATGTCATTGGGTATATCTTTTTAACTTGATATTTGTTTTCTACAAAACATAGAAATGGGACATTTTCACATATGTAGACAATGGTATTGTAATGGAGATAATGAAAATGAGGTTGAAAAGTGGGTGACATCCCCTTTAAGTTGAGCTTTTTGACAGATAACTACCATGAGGTAGTGTTACAGTATTTCATGAGTTGACAGTTTATTGTGTATGGAAGACCTGTTACAGGATAATGCCAGTGATTACTGTTGTAGAATATGAAATGTACAAATTACACATGGACTATTATAAATCAACTGTTTGCACACAGAGCTGGTTTGAGTTATTACTAAGCCATCTATGGAAGGTTTGGTACTGAGTTTTGTAACTGTTCTGTCTTTGCTCATGAAAACATTAAGTACTGTAACTGTTAAAACTGTATTGGATGTTCGTTATGGTTTTAAAATGGGGATAAAGTTGCCGATCAGTGTTGTGGATGGGGGGCTGCGGTTCACACACACACACACACACACACACACACACACACACACACACACACACACACACACACACACACACACACACACACACACACACACACACACACACACACACACACACACACACACACACACACTCTCCCTCTCTCTGGGGGTGGACTACTTTTTCTCTATTTCTTCCTGTAGTTGCCCAGCTGGATGGCGGAGCGGTCGAACACACAGCGGAAGGTGATGGGCTGCACCTCCCAGTAAGGGACGGGGTTGGAGAACAGGCTGATGCCAGAGTACATGGCCTTCTTGGTATTGTAGCCCGGTGGGCAGAAGTCCTGGGTTCCCACCACCCCTATCTTGTTGCTGTGGAGGTAGATCACCTGGGAACATATCAACCACAATGAGTGGTTAGAGGGAGGGATGTCTGGAAATGAACATTGCATATATAGAAAGGTCATGTATGAAGCTAACACAATTCCTTTTGTTGAATGGCAGAAAATAATTTCTGTGTCAATCAACTTATTAATATTTATTTCATCATCATCATCATGAGATTGATCTGTAATGGTTACACCCTCCTGAGAAAACCCTGTGTGAGGTGGAACATTCATGGACATGAAGCATCTACCCATTCTCCCAGGTGTGGCGGGACACCTGTGTGTCCGGTGGAACCCACCTGGATGTACTTGTGGTCAGGCAGGCCTGCAGGCACGGTGGTCAGGGCATTGTTGTCCAGGTGAAGCTCTCTGAGGTGAGGAACCATGGCCAGAGAACCGTTCTCCACCTGGCTGATCTCATTGTAGCTTAGACCCAGCCTAGGAGACAAACCAGCCAATGGGAAGAGACACAGCATGAGTCAGAGCCAATGGGAAAGAGACACAATGTGTAAACGAGCCAATGAGACAGAGGTACAGAAGAAGAGAGATAAAAGAGGGCATGAAGCCCTGAGCTGTCCCTACAAGTCCCAATGTACAGAATGTATAAAAACAAATGAGGGAAAGAAAACATCCAATGGGAAAGACACAAACTGTTTTTCTGCCAATGAAAACCATGGGCAGAATGTAGACTAGCAAATGAGAAAGAGGCTTTATTTTTGCCAAGGGACCAACTTCGTTGACAAAATGAAATACTCGCTAGCGAACGTGTTGCCGATCCAGAATATGGAAAATAATATTTTCTGTGAATCCTGTAGCTCTTCCAAAATAAACTGCCTTGTACTGCATGAAAGGATATTTCTGTTGTTTAGTCTACCTACTTTGGCATGAGTCTTTTCCTGTCCTCGAAGTGGTGATCTTATAAACCAAGCTGTTGATTTTCAGAAACATTGCTTTCATATCAATTTGGTCAAAACTCTCAAACACATAATGCCTTGATAAATCAACGCCCCCAATGTCTCAATGAGAGACAGAGAGTGAGAGACAGAGAGAGAGTGACAGAGTGAGAGAGCTCTGACAGGCACAGCCACAAGGGGTGAGAGAGAACCAGAGGTTGGGTTCTCTGAGTGAGTCTGTCTGGTTGGTTTAGATCTGGTACTGATGTATAGCTCTTTCTCAAGCCCTGGCGACTTTCCACAAATACAGCAGTGGACTCCAATTGCAGAACGCACTCAGCGTTGAGCAGAGTGGACAACTGAGTGATGACGAAGGAAGAGAGAGAGAGAGAGAGAGAGAGAGGGAAAGAGAGAGAGAGTGCGTGCAAGAGAGAAACAGAGAGAGAGACACAGAGAGAGGGACACAGAGAGAGATAGAGAGAGAGGGTGAGAGAGAGACAGAGAGACACAGAGAGTCACACAGAGAGACACACAGAGAGACAGAGAGAGAGAGAGAGAGAGAGAGAGAGAGAGAGAGACACACAGAGAGACACACAGAGAGACACACACAGAGAGAGAGAGAGAGAGAGAGAGAGAGAGAGAGACAGAGAGTGAGAGTGAGAGACAGAGACACAGACACAGAGAGAGACACAGAGAGAGAGAGAGAGAGAGAGAGAGAGAGAGAGAGAGAGAGAGAGAGAGAGAGAGACAGAGACAGAGACAGAGACAGAGAGAGAGACAGAGACAGAGACACACAGAGAGACACAGAGAGAGACACAGAGAGACATACAGAGAGACAGAGAGAGAGAGAGAGAGAGACAGAGAGTGGGAGAGTGAGAGACAGAGACACACAGAGAGACACAGTGAGAGACACAGAGAGACACACAGAGAGACAGAGAGAGAGACACAGAGAGAGAGAGAGAGAGAGAGAGACAGAGAGAGAGAGAGAGAGAGAGACAGAGAGTGGGAGAGTGAGAGACAGAGACACACAGAGAGACACAGAGAGAGACACAGAGAGACACACCGAGAGAGAGAGACAGTACTAGCAGCAGAGTACAGGGCAGACAGGGAGTTTTGGACATGCTGCTCCAGTCTAACCTCCCTAGTGAATGAGACGATGTGGTACAAAAAACAAAGCCAAGAAGCACCGCATCATTCAAATACTCCTTATATAACTGAACTAACCCAGGATTGTTGCTGAGGTTTGAAATACATACTAGGGTGTGTGTGTGTGTGTGTGTGTGTGTGTGTGTGTGTGTGTGTGTGTGTGTGTGTGTGTGTGTGTGCGGGGCACTGTTGTCTAGAGATGACCCAATATCCCACTACAGGACTACTTATGAAGTGTTGACCCACTCATCAAATCCAGTGAAGAAGAATACTGTAAGCATGCTTTGTCCTCGTCAAGAGCATTTATCAACCGTTTTTGACTTTTTTTTTTTGAAACATTGAGTAGAAGTGTTGAAACATCTTTACTTAGCCAGGTTCTTGAGGCCCTTCAGGTTGTCCGCCTGCACCTTGGTGATCTTGTTGCTGTCCAGGTGGAGCTCGGAGAGGGAGGAGGGCAGACCTGGCAACCCACAGGAGAGAGACAGTGACGAGAGGACAAACAACCGGGGAAACCGCAGCAGTTATGGTGAGGGGAAGGTAAGTCTACGTACAGTATGCCAGTAGGACTCTGAATCCATACTAAGTCTAATGCATCTGAAATGGCACCCTAATCCCTAGTGCACTACTTTTGACAAGGTAATAGTGCACTATAGGGAATAGGATGCAAACTCAGACGCAGCCTCTAACATCCAGAGGCCTATCCTTCATCCCTTCTATTCCTATTAAAGCATTAGATTAGAGGATCTCTCTCTGAGTACTATTCCATCTGAACTGGTTGCCAGATTCCCACAATGGACCAGATAACATTCATCTTACACGCCTTTGAATGAATATGCTGTTTTAGTTTTCCTGTCTTGGTTCCACACTGTATCCATTGTTCAGTGGAGCCTATGAATCCACATGTGCATTCTTGCAGTGCAAGATGATTGATGATTTTGGCTGTGGTCGATTGAGTAAGAGATCCTCGCTGTTAACTTGAATTCCTTTGTTTTAGCTGGAGCTATTGAGCTGTGAAGTATTCAAACCAGTCCTGGTTGAAAATAGAGATTCAGCCCCTGCACTGTAAAAAAAAAGATGTTGATTCAACGTACAATTGAAAGGCATTAAGTTGCAATTGTGAGTTTGCTCAACAAAATGTTCACACACCAACTATTGTTGTGAGTTTGCTCAACAAACATTTTCACAATCCCATTGCAGCTGGTTGCCTTAGAATTATACAGTATGTTGAATACATCTTTTGTTGTTGTAGTGTGGTCAAAATCCTTACAGCCATCCTTTATTGAAATGACATGTTATTTTCCATATTCTTTAGTTGGATCCTCACAGTGAAAGGATCTGACATGGCTGGATAGGTGAAAGCTATGTAATGGATCTCATACCTAGCCTTGTGTTAGATTTCCTATGATCCCTTCAAGGGACTGGAAGGAAGGATGATTTGTGATGGGGTGACCAGAGAGGGCAGTACCTTTGGGGATCTCTGTCAGGTTGGTGTCTGCAATGCGGATGTATGAGACCTTCTTCAGGGCCCCGAACGCCCCAGCCTCAACCCCTGCACTCTTCAGGGGGTTGGAGCCGAGCTCTGGAAAGAGAAGGAGGGAGAGAGAGACAGAGAGAGAATTAAGGGAGATGGAGGGAGCAGAAATAAAGAGAGGGCAAGAGAGAGACAGAGAGGAAGATAAATAGAGGTAGACAATCAGGGGAGGAGACAGAAAAGAAAACAGAGGAAAAAAAAGGTCCATTAACCACATTCCAGTCCCGGTGTGTTACGGGAATCTCAACCTGACTCATGTATAAACATGGTTTGCGGCCGGCGTGGGATATTGTCCATAAGCCCTGTCCTTTAGCCTCGCTGGATTGGCCGATTTGTCACACTGGGGATATAATCTGAGGATCAGTGTGTTTAGGGCATACCGCTCCAGTACTTCAGCTATGCTGTAATGAGATACTTTACATTCTGAGAGGGAATGTAACACACACCAGAATAGAGACATTATAAATAAATGTATACATGTGCACACACACACACACACACACACGCACACGCGCACACACGCACACATGCACGCACACACACACACACACACACACACACACACACACACACACGCACACGCACACGCACACGCACACACGCACACACACACACGCACGCACACACACACGCACACACTCTGTCACTCTCTCTGCTGCTGGCACCTTCAAATTCCACTCTCCACTCTGCAAGCAATGAACCAACCCTTCCTCTCTGTAGGCGATTGCTGGCACTCTCTAAAACACTGACACGTTGTAATTCATGGTTACACAACACTTTGATCATCAGTCTCTGACTGTAATGTTTTAGTGTACTTTTTAGCTGAAAACTTGTTAACTTGCTCCTGTCATATTGCTACTGTACAGTCAATTAAGGAAACATGTTCAAGTGACTGTGTGTACGGTATATGTGTGTAAAGGATTAGACTAGTTCTATCGTTTGGAATTTGAGTACAGAACAAGGGATGGGTTGAGTTCACCATGCACCCAACAGAAGAAAACAAACTTGTCATTAAGGCAATCCAGGCAGGCTAAAGCAAGGGCACAAAATATCTGAAAGATTTCTAATATTATTTGAACCCAGGTCTGGTTCATACCCATGACGATGACCTGGGCCATGCCCTCGAAGGAGGCCTTCTTGATCTTAGTGATCTCGTTCTCGTGGATGCGAAGCTCCTGCAGGCTCTTGGGCATGTTGGCGGGCATTTCCTTGAGGTGGTTCTTGGAGAGGTAGAGGCGCTGCAGCTTGCCCAGGGGAAGGAAGGCCTTGGGGTGGATTGTGGTGATCTGGTTGTTCACCAGGATCAGGGTCTGGGGAGATTGGAGAGAGAACAATCCCTGTTATATTTAAGCTAACGCTAATGTGTATGTTTAGCTAATTATCATTTATATGTTTATGCTAATTATAATGAGTATGTTTGTGGTAATGCTAATTACTATGTAGATATTTATGCTAATGTGCAATTGGGCAACTGCTTTTTCTATTTGAGATTGCTTTTTCTATTTGAGATTGCTTTTTCATTATTGCAATATATCACTATTATCATTAGCAATTTTTAATTTTACCTTTATTTAACTAGGCAAGTCAGTTAAGAACAAATTCTTATTTTCAATGACGGCCTAGGAACAGTGGGTTAACTGCCTGTTTAGGGGCAGAACGACAGATTTGTAACTTGTCAGCTCAGGGATTCGAACTTGCAACCTTTCAGTTACTAGTCCAACGCTCTAACCACTAGGCTACCCTGGCGCCCCAATGTGTTACTCTGAAATTTGTTTCGTCACTGGCTACTTTAATGTGGCTACAACTTCCCGTCGGTGTATGTGATCATTGTTTATGTGTGTAAAATGAAGTAATTGAAGGCAGACTTTTCATTATATCATAGTGAGGTTGCAAAAATTGCTTCACAAACAGACTGGACTATTTTAGGCTATTTTGTACTAGTCGACGAGCATCTTAAACACTTGACATCAACAAAATACGATGTTCTAGACCTATTGCAGACTGTTTGATTACATTTCCCAAGTATGGACTGACTCAATTGAACGTATCCAAGGTAACTGAAATGTGAGATTGTTTTTAACGTCTGTTCAGTAAGCCCAACACACCCTTGGACCTCGTCTTAAAGAGTACAGGCGCCAGGGTTGTTGTGATTGGAGGCAATTTCTGTGAAATTTCGCAAGAGAAATTGCTGTGTCTCTAGTGGACCGTTCCTTACTCAAGGCTGCAGACGGGGGTGGAAGAATGGAGAATACAGAAAATTCCCCCTGGAGAGAACAACTAATGTACGGGGGTAGAAATAGTGTGGGCCGTTTCACAGAGGTAGGCTATTTATTACAGGTCAGAAAGCTATACACGTGTAGAGAGGTCACGCGATGGCCCAGAGGAGAATAGTTTCCATGGCACATTGGTACCTGGATTCCTGTGGTTAAAACAAATGTTTACAGTGCTGTTTCCTTTGGTAGACTATTTTTAGGATCTTTGATCCGAGTTAAACATGTTAGTTAAACATGTTAGTGGTTTGGAATGTGATCAGGAAATCAGCACTCCAAAAATAGAACACACACACACACACACACACACACACACACACACACACACACACACACACACACACACACACACACACACACACACACACACACACACACACACACACACACACACACACACACACACACACATATATATATATATTAAGTGTTTAGTGGAGATATTGAGTGTTTAGTGGACATATTGAGTATTTAGTGTACATATTGAGTGTTTAGTGGAGATATTGAGTGTTTAGTGGACATACAGTATTAAGTGTTTAGTGGACATATTGAGTGTCTAGTGGACATACAGTATTAAGTGTTTAGTGGACATATTGAGTGTTTAGTGGACAAATTGGGTGTTTAGTGGACATATTATGTGTTTAGTGGACATGTTGAGTGTTTTGTGGGCATTTTGAGTGTTTAGTGGACATATTTGAGTGTTTATTGGACATATGAGTGTTTTGTGGGCATACAGTATTAAGTGTTTAGTGGACATATTGAGTGTTTAGTGGACATATTGAGTGTTTGTGGACATATTGAGTGTTTAGTGGGCATACAGCATTAAGTGTTTAGTAGACATATTGAGTGTTTAGTGGACATATTGAGTGTTTACTGGGCATACAGCATTAAGTGTTTAGTGGACATATTGAGTGTTTAGTGGACATATTGCATGTTTAGTGGAGATATTGAGTGTTTAGTGGAGATATTGAGTGTTTAGTGGGCATATTGAGTGTTTAGTGGGCATACAGCATTCAGTGTTTAGTGGACATATTGAGTGTTTAGTGGACATATTGCGTGTTTAGTGGAGATATTGAGTGTTTAGTGGACATATTGAGTGTTTAGTGGGCATACAGTATTAAGTGTTTAGTGGACATATTGAGTGTTTAGTGGACATATTGAGTGTTTGTGGACATATTGAGTGTTTAGTGGGCATATTGAGTGTTTAGTGGGCATACAGCATTCAGTGTTTAGTGGACATATTGAGTGTTTAGTGGACATATAGCGTGTTTAGTGGAGATATTGAGTGTTTAGTGGACATATTGAGTGTTTAGTGGGCATACAGTATTAAGTGTTTAGTGGACATATTGAGTGTTTAGTGGACATATTGAGTGTTTAGTGGACATATTGATGATTTAGTGGGCATACAGTATTAAGTGTTTAGTGGACATATTGAGTGTTTAGTGGGCATACAGCATTAAGTGTTTAGTGGACATATTGAGTGTTTAGTGGACATATTGATGATTTAGTGGGCATACAGTATTAAGTGTTTAGTGGACATATTGAGTGTTTCGTGGACATATTGAGTGTTTAGTGGGCATACAGTATCAAGTGTTTAGTGGACATATTGAGTGTTTAGTGGAGGGGACATATTGAGTGGTAAACTCTTACTTGGAGTCCCTTCAGAGTCTTGAAGTCATTCTCCTTGATCTCAGTGATCTTGTTGTTCTGCAGGTCCAGCAGGGTGCTGTCTGCTGGGATCTCATCTGGAACACTCTTCAGCCCTGCAGAAGAAAGAAAGGAGAGTAGAGATACTCACAGACCGAGACAAAACAGGAAGGAGAGGAGAGATACTTCTAGGCCAGTCCGTTGAAGCTAGTTTCATAGCACCCTGCCTTAAGCATTTGTGTGCATGATGAGGCACGACAAGGAGTGTGTGTGTGTGTGTGTGTGTGAGAGATAGTGTGCACGCTTGGCCGTGTGTTTGGTATGTTGGTCCAGGTGACAGGAGACTTCCTGAGCTGTGCTGCAGCTGTGCCTGCTAGCTGATGGGAAATGAAGTTCGCAGTAAAGTGTGGTCGAGAGATTATGACGTCTTCACGTGCTAGTCGGAACAAGGAAACTAGGACATTTCAGACTTTCTAACTGGTTGTAGTTATACATGTGCCGCGTTCAACCAGTTAGCAAGTCAGAAATGTCTAAATGTTTAGCATGTCAACAGTGAATAACCACAAAGAACCAATGTATGATGTGTTTCATGGTAATAGTCCAGATATGAGTGATACCAGATACCCCATGAGTTAGCATTGAAACAATCTATGGCACACAGTGTGGAAATGGGACTCAAAATGAATTTCCCTCAATTTCAAGTGTCCACATACCTGGACACTGACCTCATTGCATGCAGTTTGGGTTGGAGAGTACATTGCATTATTTGGCACTGAGACAGTAAATGTCATCTGTCTATATGACTGGTAAACCAGAACCATATGTTCTGAGGGAGAACACTGAGGGAATTATGAGATGGGGTGATGTATACACCATGTAGATGTATTGGGTAAATTATGTATTTTTGTGTAATATGATTCTGTTCTATTCTGTTCTATTCAAACTTTTCTATTATATTCTGTTCTGTTCTGTTATATTCTATTCCATTCTATTCTATTGTGTTCTATTCTATTCTATTCTGTTTTATTCTATTATTTTCTATTCTATTGTGTTCTATTACATTCTATTCTATTCTGTTGTGTTCTATTCCATTCCATTCTATTCTATTATTCCATATTCTACTCTATTCTATTCTATTGGTATTGTTTTAAATAGAGGGCGAACACAGAGAGCTACCACAAGTCATCAACACAATGTCTAAGGGTCAAGGTTCACATGGCTAGTTTCCATTCTAGAAGACGGCGGTTGTCTCTGGAATAGCTGTTTAGTTATTCAGGGCTTAAAAGCTGTGTCTTTTAAACTCCACATATGCAGACACACTTTGGCTTAAAAGCTTTGAGCACAAACATTCTCTTCAGCTCAGATGGCTTTTCTATCAGTTTCTCCTACCCTGCCCAAGCCCCACAATCCTCCACACAGCTGTCTGTAGGCTCTCACTGTGCAGCATATCACCACTGTGCTCCCTCTCTCCATCTCCCACTTAATATCTTCTCTCACTCCTCATGTCCTTCTCTCATATCCCTTCACCCTTCCATCACGTCTCTTTCTCATCTACTCACTCCCCTTTTCCATCCATCGCCTTCTCTCTACGTTTAGGAGAGGGATACAGGGATGAGAGGTCAGTTACTGAGAGGCAGGTCGCAGGAAAGTCTGGTTGAGATGTTTAGTATCAGGGTTTTTGTCCTCTGGAAGGTTTGAATAGCAGACAACAGACTTCTGTTATGAGCCACCTGTGTGTAATGGATGTATTTACAGTGCCTCTGGTCACACTCACTGGTCCCAAGCACAACCGAAAGACTGTGTGATCATGCTCTCTGCAGCCGATGTGAGTAAGATCTTTAGACAGGTCAACATTCACAAGGCCGCAGGGCCAGACGGATTACCTGGACGTGTACTGCGAGCATGCGCTGACCAACTAGCAAGTGTCTTCATGGACATTTTCAACCCCTCCCTGTCCGAGTCTGTAACACCAGCAGACCACCACCGTGCCTGTGCCCAAGAACACTAAGGTAACCTGCATCCCAGAAACCCTTAGACCCACTCCAATTTGCATACCGCCTCAACAGAAACACAGATGATGCAGTCTCTATTGCACTCCACACGGCTCTTTCCAACTGGGACAAAAGGAACACCTATGTGAGAATGCTATTCATTGACTACAGCTTAGCGTTCAACACCATAGTGCCCTCAAAGCTCATCAATAAGCTAAGAAACCTGGGACTAAACCCCTCCCTCTGCAACTGGATCCTGGACTTCCTGACGGGCCGCCCCCAGGTGGTAAGGGAGGGTAACAACACATACGCCACGCTGATCTTCAACACAGGGACCCCTCAGGGGTGCGTGCTCAGCCCCCTCCTGTACTCCCTGTTCACTCATGACTGCATGGCCAGGCACGACTCCAACACCATCATTAAATTTGCCAATGATACAACAGTGTTGTAGGCCTTATCACCGACAACAGCGAGACAGCCTATAGGGAGGAGGTCAGAGACCTGGCCGTGTGGTGCCAGGACAACTCCCTCAACGTGATCAAGACAAACGAGGCGGTCTTCTGGTCAGACTCCGGAGACGGGCACACCGTGCACCACTCCCTAGCATTCTTCTTGCCAATGTCCAGTCTCTTGACAACAAGGTTGATGAAATCCGAGCAAGGGTAGCATTCCAGAGGGACATCAGAGACTGTAACGTTCTCTGCTTCACGGAAACATGGCTCACCGGAGAGACGCTATCCGAAGTGGTGCAGCCAACGGGTTTCTCCACGCATCGCGCCGACAGAAACAAACATCTTTCTGGTAAGAAGAGGGGTGGGGGCGTATGCCTTATGGCCAACGTGACATGGTGTGATGAAAGAAACATACAGGAACTCAAATCCTTCTGTTCACCTGATTTAGAATTCCTCACAATCAAATGTAGACCGCATTATCTGCCAAGAGAATTCTCTTCGATTATAATCACAGCCGTATATATCCCCCCCCAAGCAGACACATCGATGGCTCTGAACGAACTTTATTTAACTCTCTGCAAACTGGAAACAATTTATCCGGAGGCTGCATTCATTGTAGCTGGGGATTTTAACAAGGCTAATCTGAAAACAAGACTCCCTAAATTTTATCAGCATATCGATTGCACAACCAGGGGTGGAAAGACCTTGGATCATTGTTACTCTAACTTCCGCGACGCATATAAGGCCCTGCCCCGCCCCCCTTTCGGAAAAGCTGACCACAACTCCATTTTGTTGATCCCTGCCTACAGACAGAAACTAAAACAAGAAGCTCCCACGCTGAGGTCTGTCCAACGCTGGTCCGACCAAGCTGACTCCACACTCCAAGACTGCTTCCATCACGTGGACTGGGAGATGTTTCGTATTGCGTCAGATAACAACATTGACGAATACGCTGATTCGGTGTGCGAGTTCATTAGAACGTGCGTTGAAGATGTCGTTCCCATAGCAACGATTAAAACATTCCCTAACCAGAAACCGTGGATTGATGGCAGCATTCGTGTGAAACTGAAAGCGCGAACCACTGCTTTTAATCAGGGCAAGGTGTCTGGTAACATGACCGAATACAAACAGTGCAGCTATTCCCTCCGCAAGGCTATCAAACAAGCTAAGCGCCAGTACAGAGACAAAGTAGAATCTCAATTCAACGGCTCAGACACAAGAGGTATGTGGCAGGGTCTACAGTCAATCACGGACTACAGGAAGAAATCCAGCCCAGTCACGGACCAGGATGTCTTGCTCCCAGGCAGACTAAATAACTTTTTTGCCCGCTTTGAGGACAATACTGTGCCACTGACACGGCCTGCAACGAAAACATGCGGTCTCTCCTTCACTGCAGCCGAGGTGAGTAAGACATTTAAACGTGTTAACCCTCGCAAGGCTGCAGGCCCAGACGGCATCCCCAGCCGCGCCCTCAGAGCATGCGCAGACCAGCTGGCCGGTGTGTTTACGGACATATTCAATCAATCCCTATACCTGTCTGCTGTTCCCACATGCTTCAAGAGGGCCACCATTGTTCCTGTTCCCAAGAAAGCTAAGGTAACTGAGCTAAACGACTACCGCCCCGTAGCACTCACATCCGTCATCATGAAGTGCTTTGAGAGACTAGTCAAGGACCATATCACCTCCACCCTACCTGACACCCTAGACCCACTCCAATTTGCTTACCGCCCAAATAGGTCCACAGACGATGCAATCTCAACCACACTGCACACTGCCCTAACCCATCTGGACAAGAGGAATACCTATGTGAGAATGCTGTTCATCGACTACAGCTCGGCATTCAACACCATAGTACCCTCCAAGCTCGTCATCAAGCTCGAGACCCTGGGTAACTGGGTACTGGACTTCCCGACGGGCCGCCCCCAGGTGGTGAGGGTAGGCAACAACATCTCCTCCCCACTGATCCTCAACACTGGGGCCCCACAAGGGTGCGTTCTGAGCCCTCTCCTGTACTCCTTGTTTACCCACGACTGCGTGGCCACGCACGCCTCCAACTCAATCATCAAGTTTGCGGACGACACAACAGTGGTAGGCTTGATTACCAACAACGACGAGACGGCCTACAGGGAGGAGGTGAGGGCCCTCGGAGTGTGGTGTCAGGAAAATAACCTCACACTCAACGTCAACAAAACTAAGGAGATGATTGTGGACTTCAGGAAACAGCAGAGGGAACACCCCCCTATCCACATCGATGGAACAGTAGTGGAGAGGGTAGCAAGTTTTAAGTTCCTTGGCATACACATCACAGACAAACTGAATTGGTCCACTCACACAGACAGCATCGTGAAGAAGGCGCAGCAGCACCTCTTCAACCTCAGGAGGCTGAAGAAATTCGGCTTGTCACCAAAAGCACTCACAAACTTCTACAGATGCACAATCGAGAGCATCCTGGCGGGCTGTATCACCGCCTGGTATGGCAACTGCACCGCCCTCAACCGTAAGGCTCTCCAGAGGGTAGTGAGGTCTGCACAACGCATCACCGGGGGCAAACTACCTGCCCTCCAGGACACCTACACCACCCGATGCTACAGGAAGGCCATAAAGATCATCAAGGACATCAACCACACGAGCCACTGCCTGTTCACCCCGCTGTCATCCAGAAGGCGAGGTCAGTACAGGTGCATCAAAGCTGGGACCGAGAGACTGAAAAACAGCTTCTATCTCAAGGCCATCAGACTGTTAAACAGCCACCACTAACATTGAGTGGCTGCTGCCAACACACTGTCAATGACACTGACTCAACTCCAGCCACTTTAATAATGGGAATTGATGGGCAATGATGTAAATATATCACTAACCACTTTAAACAATGCTACCTTATATAATGTTACTTACCCTACATTATTCATCTCATATGCATACGTATATACTGGACTCTATATCATCGACTGCATCCTTATGTACTACATGTATCACTAGCCCCTTTAACTATGCCACTTTGTTTACATACTCATCTCATATGTTATACTGTACTCGATATCATCTACTGTATCTTGCCTATGCTGCTCTGTACCATCACTCATTCATATATCCTTATGTACATATTCCTTATCCCCTTACACTGTGTATAAGACAGCAGTTTTTTTTTTGTAATTGTTAGTTAGATTACTTGTTCGTTATTACTGCATTGTCGGAACTAGAAGCACAAGCATTTCGCTACACTCGCATTAACATCTGCTAACCATGTGTATGTGACAAATAAAATTTGATTTGACAAAGGAGATGATTGTGGACTACAGGAAAAAGAGGACCAAGCACACTCCCATTCTCATCGATGGGGCTGCAGTGAAGCAGGTTGAGAGGTTCCAGTCGTTCCTTGACACACCATGACAGTTGTGAAGCGGGCACGACAAAGCCTATTCCCCCTCAGGATACTGAAAAGATTTGGCATGGGTCCTCAGATCCTCAAAAGGTTCTACCACTGCACCTTCGAGAGCATGGTTGCATCACTGCCTGGTATGGCAACTGCTCGGCCTCCGACCGCAAGGCACTACAGAGGGTAGTGCGAACGGCCCAGTACATCACTGGGGCCAAGCTTCCTGCCATCCAGGACCACTATACCAGGCAGTGTCAGAGGAAGGCCCTAAAAATTGTCAAAGACTCCAGCCACCCTAGTCATAGGCTATTCTCTCTGCTACCACATGGCAAGCGGTACTGGAGGGCCAAGTCTAGGTCCAAGAGGCTTCTAAACAGCTTCCACCCCCAAGCCATAAGACTCCTGAACATCTAGTCAAATGGCTACCCAGACTATTCGCATCCCCCCCCCCCCCCCTACCCTCCTGTCTCCACACCGCTGCAACTCTCTGTTGTCATCTATGCATAGTCACTTTAATAAACCCTACGTACATGTACATACTACCTCAACTAACCGGTGCCCCCGCACATTGACTCTGTACCTGCACTCCCCTGTATATATTGTTATTTAACTGCTCTTCTTTAATTGCTTGTTACTTTTATCTCTTATTCTTCTCCGTATTTCTTTAAACTGCACTGTCGGTTAGGGGATGGATAGTAAGCATTTCACTGTAAGGTTGTATTCGGCACATGTGACTCATACAATTTGATTTGATTTGATTGGAATCTTCCCCAAAAATATATTAAGTGAATTAGTTTGTTCAAACTTGGGAGCATTTCCATAGCAATGTCACGGGTAAAATGGCTGGTCAGATCGTCTCAGTGCTCTGCAGATTATTCATTTAAGAAAGTCGGCTTGGCTGATACATACAGTAAGTAAGTGAGAGAAACCAGAGGTTGAGATAGTACGCTCTGTTCTTGTTGAGATACTGGCACGGTAAGATGACCTCTTGACAAGTGGCAGACTAGAAAAATAGGAGCTGAATGCCAACATAGTCCCTTTATTGTAGCAATTTCAATAAAAGCCAAATTAATGTGATATCAAGCATATGTTTGACCTGGCCTCTCGCCCTCATGCTTTCAGCACATCCAATAATTAATTGCAACGTTTATACAATTTCCGCCCTGCAATCCTTTATTTGGGGAGTGTACTGTAACTTTCTCTCCTTGTGAGGGGAAGGTCTGTTCAGTCATTATGGGTCTGATTGTCCCTTAGTTGAGCGTGAGTTTTCCATTATGTTGTCCATTCACAGCAGCACAGTGTAGCTACGTCTGTCAGCAACACTAGTAATCACTCAGTTCAGTTAGAGCATTGGGAAAAAGAAGGGCTTCTGTCATCCACAGCACCTGTTGACACATAGGGACCCATTAAATCAAACTCCTAGATAGGATAGTTCAAGGTAACTGGGAACCTTATATCCCTGTCGGATGAAGGTCTTTGACGACTGTAACATCAGCCTGTTTTTAATCTAAACTTTAATGAAACTGAGCATTTTTTTATGAAGAGCCTTGTGTTCATTAAACCTAATTTCCTAACTCAGAAAGAAAGGAATCTGTTTTGATAGTGCACCACCAGGGTTGGGGAGTAACGGATTACATGTAATATAGTAAATCGATTACAGATACTTTTGAAAAACTAGATGATTACTTTAAGGATTACTTTTTAATTCAGGATATTTGAAAAAATACATCTTTGACATTTCTCTGTTTTCTCAATGACATTTATATGAGCTATGACGACACACCAAATGTGTTTGATGGATCGTGGGAAAAGAGCAGGAAAAGGTTTTGTAGGCTACAGCCCAACATATGTCTTCCAATGGTGTGACTGCTGTCGGCATCCAAAGATTATCCAACTTGAATAAACGCCTGGAGGTAAGGATGACAGTAGTGGTGTAGTGTACGGTGATACGGATATCACTTATTATTGATATCTACACAGCGCATTGATGTGAGTCACACTGCTGCTCTCTCTTTTAGCTATTTGCACCTTATGGATTGCGGTTGTTGTGGATGGCTGTTCACAAATCTAAATGTGTATTTGAACCCAATAATGTATCAATTCAAGAAGTTTAAGCTGTCTCTCAATCATTGTTTTTGAAACCAGTGGACAGCCAGTGAAAAATGTGTTCTTGCAACAGCTGCATAGTGTGGATCCAAGACTATGAAATAAATGTGGGTGCATTTATTGCTCAATCTAATTCATGCTGAAAAAAATTTATAAATCCATAGGCCTAATGGACACATGCTCACACTTGCACACCTTTGATATACTTAAAGGGGCAATCTGTAGTTGCTACATCCATTTCTGGACGTATAAATTATATATACAGTATGTCCATTGATTTTTGAAGAATATAACTTATAAATGCCTCATGAGCTTAGTTCAACTGTCACACTCCATCAGAACCAAGAATATAAGCTTGTTTTACTCCAATGTTTGTAAACATTAGCCTTATACCATGGATAAAACATTTTTACAAATATTAATCTGAGAGTGGTTATATCACTCCAGGCCCATCCCTCAGCTTTGAACCAAAACAGAGGCGGGGCAGCCGTTTTATTGTTTCATCTGTGGATTTGCTGATAATTGCATATTATCAAGATATCAAAGTGTCACCAACAAAAAGGTAAACAATAGGCCAATAGCTAATGCAGCATATGACATTCATCTTTCACATGTAAATAGCACTTTCGGTAGTGCTCAAAGCAAGCCATTCCATGAGCATAGCATTTATTGTTCAACTCGAATCAACGAGCCCAATTAGTCCTCCATGACCACAAAATCATAAACAACAGAGTAGGGCTCGCTAATAAGTCCTTCTTTTTAGGGTCATGCTCAGGTAAAACTATTTGGCTAATCTATACTTCCATATTTCCAAGTCCTATTCTTAACGATCAAGTGGTATAACATTTATTGGAATGACTGGATTTCTGATAGACTTTGGTTTTTAATATAAAGATATAATTTAATCATATTATTCTTTTTTGTAGGAGAAAGCAATGGGTTAGAAGAAGCCAACATAACCAACCCATAAAGTAAAATTTAAGATCCATCTATGGCCCGTTATGTAAACTTTAACACTGATTTATCCTGCAATAGATGATGTTCAATTGGTAACATACATTTTTACATTCTTCTAATGCCTCTTAAGGGGAAAGTAATCTAAAAGTAACATAATGTAATCAGATTACGTTACTGAGTTTGGGTAATTCAAAAGTTACGTTACTGATTACAATTTTGGAGAAGTAATTAGTAATTGTAATGGATTACATTTAGAAAGTAACCTACCCAACCCTGTACACCACAATGCCTGTCGAGTAATTGCCAAAAGTATTTTTGAAATAAATGTACTGTAACTACGTCTGGTGAACGTCTAGACTACTAGCCTCTGCCCTACTTCCCGCTTCATCTCTGCACATACACATTTGATAACTGTAGCACGCACCGCCAGCTGGACACCTGCAGAAATAAGGCTCTGTGCTAACTTCTCCTTTATCATCCAGTTTTCTAACTGTAAAAGGGGGTGACATTGGATGGAAAGCAAACCAATCCAATCCAGCCCCCTCCCCTCCCAGGCCTGTGTTTGTGCCAGCAGGTCTGGGGAACAGATGCAGTCTCCAGGCCAGAGGGGCCGGTGCCAGAGATGACGATCCAACTCTGGGGCTCCTGGGAGACGTTCAGCGCTAACAGGACCCAGTGAGGTAATGGAACCAGCCCTTTCCTGATCATCAGTCTCTCCATCTGTCTGTCGGAGTTGTTCTGTCTGTCTGTCTGGCTGCGTGGGTCAGTCTGTGTCCTTCTCTGTCCCTCTATCTCCTTCTCTTTCACAGGTCTCTGTCTCTTTCTGTCTGTGTCTTTCTCTTCCTCCACTGGAACTCACAGTTTCCTTGATTTCCCTCCTCTCTTTCTCTGTCCCTCTCCCTCCTTCTCTTTCACAGGTCTCTGTCTCTTTCTCTGTCTCTTTCTTTCTTCTCTCTCTCCTCTCTGTGTATACATTCCAGTCCATCTGTATCTCTCACTCTCTCTTTCTGTCTTTCTGTCTGTCTGTCTCTTTCTTCTCTCTCTCCTCTCTGTGTATACATCCCAGTCCATCTGTACCTCTCACTCTGTCTTTGTCTGTCTCTTTCTTTCTTCTCTCTCTCCTCTCTGTGCATACATCCCAGTCCATCTGTACCTCTCACTCTGTCTTTGTCTGTCTCTTTCTTTCTTCTCTCTCTCCTCTCTGTGCATACATCCCAGTCCATCTGTACCTCTCACTCTGTCTTTGTCTGTCTCTTTCTTTCTTCTCTCTCTCCTCTCTGTGCATACATCCCAGTCCATCTGTACCTCTCACTCTGTCTTTGTCTGTCTCTTTCTTTCTTCTCTCTCTCCTCTCTGTGTATACATCCCAGTCCATCTGTACCTCTCACTCTGTCTTTGTCTGTCTCTTTCTTTCTTCTCTCTCTCCTCTCTGTGTATACATCCCAGTCCATCTGTACCTCTCACTCTGTCTTTGTCTGTCTCTTTCTTTCTTCTCTCTCTCCTCTCTGTGCATACATCCCAGTCCATCTGTACCTCTCACTCTGTCTTTGTCTGTCTCTTTCTTTCTTCTCTCTCTCCTCTCTGTGCTCCTCCCTTTTAAAACAAGAGTAAAGCCCCAAAACCAACCAAACTCATAGAGAAGAGAAGTTATACAAGCTACATAAGCTACAGCCAAACAACTGGGTCAGTGACTTCCCTTGGCAGAGCAGTAGTCCTAGAGATGAGTCAGGACAAAGCATAAGGGTGAATGAAGCAAATAAACAGGATCATCTCGCAAACAATTAAGAGGATCAAGTAAATCATTTTAACTGTGTGGAAACAGAGCGCCAGGCTAATTCGTGGCAGAGTTTGTTTGCCTCCAGTGGGGATGGAGAAAGGAGCGATCTGATGGAGAAAAAAACAAGCTATAGAACATTGGGCTTGTTAAACCGGGGTGAGTTCGAGACTTTCCCAAGCCCCGCTAACCTTTTATATCCCTGCGTCTGCAAAAACAATTAGGAAAATTAGACAAAGGCCAAAGTCACGGCAAAACTATGTCATCGTCGCGGAAGAGCATGAAAATCGCAGCATCTGAGAGCATTTAAAGTGGTCAGGCTGGGGCGATATTCTTTTAGGCCAATTAACGAGCTGATGATGGGTAGATCAAACGCCAGACACTCTTTGAACATTTCTCTGAGGTCCCCAGATGGAGGGAACACCTCTTTGGGAACCAGGAAGATGTATCTTGTAAACTAAGGTACTGCCTCAGTTAGACGAGAGAGGGAGAGAAGAGCTGATGCAACAGGTTGTCTGTATTACACTGACAAATTGACCTCAGCTCATGAAAGCACATTGAATCACAGAAGTACATACTGTTATGATATTAAATATAATTTATTGGGAGAGTGTCTCACCTAAGTCGGAGCACTGCACCACGCGCAGGTGGCACTGGCAGCGGAAGGGGCACTTGGGTCCTTCGGGCATGGTGGGGATGTCCACGCTGGGCTCGCTGGGCACCTCTGGCAAGCCAGAGCCCGCCTCATCCTCCATCATGAAGTCCAGGAAGCCCGACTGGCGGAAGGGAAGTGACCAGCACGCTGTGACCAGGAGCAGGGAGAGACAGGCTGACCTCATGGTGCCTTTGTCCTGGAGCCTAGGAGGGAGGGAAAAGGTCATGGCTTAGAGGTTAGAACTACTGTAGAGGGGTGCATGGGTATTGGTGGGTGGTAAAGGATGGGGGCAGAGGTGAGAGGTTAAGGTGTTCTACTTTTAGCAATAAAGAAGCTTTTTTATTGTATTCCATTGTCCTCCAAGCGTTGCTGACTCTCCTCTCTCCTTCAGTTTGCTCATCAACTCAAACACCTGGGTTCCAAAGCGAGGTGGCGGCAGTGATCCCTTCCCTAAGAGGTCAAGGATAGAAAGAGGCCAACCTTTGATTCAAGTAACGGGTTGTGAGGTGATGTGTGGGGGTGACAAGGTGAGAGGGCAAAGGAGAAAGAGTAAAGGTCAGAGGTAGGAGGCTATAGGCTAGAAGGCCAAGCACCTGGATTTGCTTAGGTTTGTAACAGGTCAGCAGGGGGAGAATGGCCTATTTACCTAAGAAAGGTTAAAGAGGAGAGGTCAGGGCAAAGCCAAGAACATTGCAAAATGTATCAATCTGTAAAATGGGGGACCACCAAGGCTGTACCAAGTGTATGTGCACTTTCACAGGGCAGAAACAGTAAGTATGCATACATATTAACAATATATGGTAACGATTTGTGAAAAACATCTTGTCGAACCAATGACTGATATCTGTATAATTGTACAGGATTTGTATAATTGTATAATTTGTACTTATAGTGTTTTCCTTGTTTATCTCTCTCCATTTCAAGGCCCTCTAAGATTATAGGTAACCTGCCATATGCTGTGAGAAGTCTTCCAGTCTTCTTCTCTGACCAACAAGTCATGACCGCAATGGTCATCCATTCCAGTTCATTTTTGACCCACTCAAGCCTTCTGGCCAGTCCATTCACATAAAACACACTCTGTCCAGTCAAACTGACCCTGTACTCCAAGCCCAGACAAACACAGCCTGATTACTATACTGTACTTTCAGTTCTCTCCAACTGGTTCAGGGTCAGTGTTATTATTCAGCTCATGATGTTTGTGGTTACACACCGCCCCTTCAATTACTTTGGGACCAAAGAGAGAGGCGGGTCTGCTGGACCTTTGCATGACAGACAGATTGCTGGGTGTGTGTGTGTGTCCGGTTCTTAGGGTGGCGTCAGGTCAATGGGTACAGGATCAGGCATTACGGCGGCTCTCTCTGAACATCCAGGGTAATTATAGGTCTAACCCACACTACAGCCATCACACAGACAGACAGAGCTACATTACAGCACTCAATGGGAACAGTATTCTCTGAGAATACCTTATCACCGTTGGGATCAATTTAATGAAAAAATGTATGGGTTGATGGATTGAAATGGAATGGATTCCAACTGTGTGACATTTGCCTCTGCTCATCGTAATATGGGTGGACGAACAAAACAAGGATTCAATTGGATTTTACTTGTAATGCTGTGACTTTGACTTCTATTTTCCATGGAGGACTGAGCCGTAGCCTATGGAAACATGTTATTAAGTAGCCCTGCACGAGCCTTGGCTTTTTCGAGCTGGAACGACTCATAGGGCAGGAGCCATTCTCCTGTTTCTGTAACATGAGGCAGCTTGATGTACAAGTACACCCCCTGGACAGGATGCTAGTCTATCACAGGGCCTTACCTCCAATCTATCTCCTTAAGGAGATAAACACTGAGTGTCAAGCGAGACAAATCAGGCCCCGTTTTTAGTCTTTGTTATGACTCAGCCAGGGATTGAACTCACAACCTTCCAATCTCAGGGTGGACACACTAACCACAAGGCCACTGAGTTGGAAACATGTGCCATGCGGAAATGTGTTGAAACTCTGAGATAAAACAGATCCAATCTTAGCTTAACAGTATGGAGGACCACACATATTGGTCCAATCTTAGCTTAACAGTATGGAGGACCACACATATTGGTCCAATCTTAGCTTAACAGTATGGAGGACCACACATATTGGTCCAATCTTAGCTTAACAGTATGGAGGACCACACATATTGGTCCAATCTTAGCTTAACAGTATGGAGGACCACACATATTGGTCCAATCTTAGCTTAACAGTATGGAGGACCACACATATTGGTCCAATCTTAGCTTAACAGTATGGAGGACCACACATATTGGTCCAATCTTAGCTTAACAGTATGGAGGACCACACATATTGGTTCAATCTTAGCTTAACAGTATGGAGGACCACACATATTGGTCCAATCTTAGCTTAACAGTATGGAGGACCACACATATTGGTCCAATCTTAGCTTAACAGTATGGAGGACCACACATATTGGTCCAATCTTAGCTTAACAGTATGGAGGACCACACATATTGGTCCAATCTTAGCTTAACAGTATGGAGGACCACACATATTGGTCCAATCTTAGCTTAACAGTATGGAGGACCACACATATTGGTCCAATCTTAGCTTAACAGTATGGAGGACCACACATATTGGTTCAATCTTAGCTTAACAGTATGGAGGACCACACATATTGGTCCAATCTTAGCTTAACAGTATGGAGGACCACACATATTGGTCCAATCTTAGCTTAACAGTATGGAGGACCACACATATTGGTCCAATCTTAGCTTAACAGTATGGAGGACCACACATATTGGTCCAATCTTAGCTTAACAGTATGGAGGACCACACATATTGGTCCAATCTTAGCTTAAAAGTATGGAGGACCACACATATTGGTCCAATCTTAGCTTAACAGTATGGAGGACCACACATATTGGTCCAATCTTAGCTTAACAGTACGGAGGACCAAACATATTGGTCCAATCTTAGCTTAACAGTATGGAGGACCACACATATTGGTCCAATCTTAGCTTAACAGTATGGAGGACCACACATATTGGTCCAATCTTTTTGAACAGGGCAAATCTTGGCTCTAGGTTTAACTTATCTATAAGTCAATATGCAGGGGAATCCATAAGGAATGCCCTGTTAGTTAAACCTTCATTGGTTTGAGAGCAGGAAACCTGCTGTTTGAGAGCAGGAATGCTGTACTAATTTGCATAAGGGTCATTCCACAAAAATAGGGCATTTTAAAAGCCTGTCATATTAAATGAAAATTTTATAAATCTGATTTTTTATATGGATAAAGACTGGCTGAAGTGCAAAAATTCAGCATTTTGACATGTCCCTCTGTGCACATAACATGTCTACCCTGTTACCCATAGATAGACAGGCTAGAAATGTTACAACAATTGATTTTGTTTTATGATTGCCACTCCCTGTTGCACACGACACACTTCCATTCCCCCTGTCACAAGGGGATTTATGGCGGATTTAAGATGAAATCACATGTTTTTTTAAAGTTACACTCCTCAAAAGGCACTGAATTGGTGGAACGACCCGTATAGTCCTTGACCACTAAGCATTGATCCTGATCTCCTCAGTGTTTGGACGTTAGCCACTGCTGGAGGTACATGCAGGCAGGCACACACACGTACACACACGTACACACGCACACACAGAGGAATTCATATTAAAAGCAGCCTCCTGTGTGTCCTCCCATTTCTAGGTGATAATAAACATTCCTGAGGCGTATTAAAACAAAGCAGGGCAGGAGGGAAGAGATACCAATCTCCTTGAAGAGGGAGATCTGTCAGTCATGTTTTTATTAATGAACTCTTAAACTGGCACATCAGCAACAACTATATAATACTACCTGCTGATTGGTTGGTAATATGCTAACCCAACAACGTCACATCCAATGTGGTGCTAGTAATGATCAAAACTGGAATACATGTCTAGGTTAGCTTATTTCATGTGTACAGGCAAAATACGATAAGGATTTGACACAATTGTGAGAAAAATGTGAATACGGAAACGTTGGAAGCTTGCAAACCATGCAAACCATGCAAACCATGCAAACCATGCAAACCATGCAAACCATGCCAATCTAGATCTTGATTCCAGTCCATTTAATAGTAAGGTGCAGTAGCCTAACTGCAGTGAATGCATTTCCTTTCTCTAACTAATCTGTATTCTAGAGAGGCTGAGCGATGCCATGAGACCCAACAATGCAGAAGGGAGTTCGTCACAGTTTGGTTGAACCTGTGCAGGCAGACACATCCCATTAGACGTCCAACGGAGCCCCAGGCATTGGCTCTTTCATCAGTAGTTTCCTGAAAGATATCCAGGAGAGAGGAGGGGAGAGGAGAGAGGGTGGAGGTACAGCTTCACAAGCATAAAGAACTGATCTGGCGAGGCCCCCATGGTGCATCTGGAGCATCCATTGGTTAGATCACAGACGGCCCTAAAAAAACATGCTTCGAAGTGCAAGTCTGTGTGTGAACCTAGAGGGCTTTGTCCACGGCACGCCACGACACGACAGAGCCAATCCTCTGCTAAACCATTTTAAAAAACCTGCCCCCATCAGCCCTTTGGCTGGTCCTCAATCTCCCAACTGTTTGGCAATGTCTATTGGGCCAGCAAGGTCTCTCTCTCTCTCTCTCTAATTGATGTTTTGTTTAGGTGGATCTTTTGAATGAGTTCTCAGTGTACTTCTAATGACTAATTCCAAAGGGAATGTATATGAAAGGCTTTGAGAGGGCTGAGGTGCACAATGCAAAGTGTGTGAGTGAAGGCCTTACATGGGTTCAGTCAGTGTCTAGGTATCTAGACCACACAGCGTTGTAGTTGGCCCTGCTGTAGGGTAACGTCTCCGGGAAGCAGTTGTCAGGGATCTAAGGACCATTGGATATAGTTGGTTAAATAGCTAACAAAATAGCTACCTGAACTGTCTGCAGTGACCCTTTTTGCAGTTACTTTTTTGTCTCTGCTACTGTTGATTATCTGTCACTTTATTCCTAGTTGTATGTACAGATCTACGTCAATTACCTCGTACCCCTGCACATCCACTTGGTAATGGTACCTCGTGTATGTAGCCAAGTTATCCTTACTCATTGTGTATTTATTATTACATTTAATGACTATTTTCTCTATTTTCTCTATTCTGTATTTTCTTTCCCTCTGCATGGTTGGGAAGGGCCCGCATGTAAGCATTTCACTGTTAGTCTACACCTGTTGTTTACGAAGCATGTGATTAATCAAATTTGATTTGATTTGATATGATCGTGGCTATTTTACTAGTGTATACAGCAGAGTAAAACATGTATTTGACATCGATGCAAATTATTGTTCTGGATATTGTTTGATGGCTTAGGGAACTTGAATGGGCAGAATAGTGTGGCACTTTACAGTGTGGTTTACCACTCAAGTTGAGTTAGTCTCATTGATGTTCTGGGCAATGCCCACCAATATGCTTTTGCACATTGGCATGTTTGTTGAACTCTCTCACCATTCGTGCCGTTCCGCTGATGCCCCCCCAAATCACGTCAGAGCCATCTTTTTGTCTGCCTGTTACAGTAGCAAAGGCAACAGGGCCAGATACTGTTCATATGCATTCAAGTGGACCTAATCTAGCAATTATTTGTATTTTAATGAGGTGACAATTAGTGTACGTTAGTCAACTTGTGTCATCTGGTCAACATCACCGTGATTACTAGAACCAGATTGATTAGAGATATTGACAACAAACACGTAAATAGCGACACAATGACGTCTGACGGGATCCGTATTTGGATCGTACAGGAGGAGGGCTGTAACTAGCTGTAGTGCTAGCTGTGAGCGATGTCTTTAATGTTGCGGATGCGTAATGCGAGATGTTATTTAGTTCCCGGATCAGTAGGGAACACGGTGCAATGAGGGTCTAGAGAGTTTTAACAGTTCTGAGATCAGTGGTTATTTTCCAGCCTTCAAAGTTTGTGTCCTCAATAAAATGTGTAAAAGGAGGTGTGTCTTCATACTGTGTGTGTGTGTATGTGTCTTCATACTATGTGTTTGTGTGTGTGTGTGTATGTGTCCCCATTCTGTGTGTGTGTCTTCATACTATGTGTGTGTGTGTGTGTGTGTGTGTGTGTGTGTGTGTGTGTGTGTGTGTGTGTGTGTGTGCGTCTGACTGCCTGTGTTCAATAATCGAAAGGTAGGAGCAGTCAAAAGACACCCTCTCCCTTTCATCCTCCTCCTCCTCCTCCTCCTCCTCCTCCTCTCATTCTCTGTAAGGCCTAAGGGCTGTGTTTTGTCAGAGCAAGTCTGATCTTTCTCTCTGAGCGGAGGGGTGGGGGTTGACACTTCCTTTCGTTGCAGCAGCCTTGTCAACCCCCCTCCCTCCCTCATCCCTCTCTCCTTCCCTCCCTCACCACTTTCTGACACACTTCTGAGGAAGCAGATTACAGTAGAGACACTATGTAACATATCAGTCTTTTCTTTCTCTCTCTCTCTCTCTCTCTCTCTCTCTCTCTCTCTCTCTCTCTCTCTCTCTCTCTCTCTCTCTCTCTCTCTCTCTCTCTCTCTCTCTCTCTCTCTCTCTCTCTCTCTCTCTCTCTCTCTCTCTCTCTCTCTCTCTCTCTCTCTCTCTCTCTCTCCCCCTCTCTCTCTCTCCCCCTCTCTCTCTCTCCCCCTCTCTCTCTCTCCCCCTCTCTCTCGGACACCATTCAGCTGTATTAGCTGTATTCCATCCATGCCACATGTACAGTATGTAGGTCATCAACCCATACTCATACCTTTCCAGACCTGTGCAGCATTTGCGAGAGGATGACAGAGGGTTATTGTGTTTACAGTAACGAATCCATGGGGCCTGTCAGTATCGAATCCATGGGATGTGTTTACAAGGCTACAAGATGTCTGAAACATGTGTGCCCCCTTTAAACCCATCAACAACTCAACTCCTCCCCAACCAGACACAGATACCCAGACAGTTCTAACCATTTCCAGTCCTCAAGACCCAGTTTGTCTGTCTGCGTGATTCGTCTGCCTCCATATTGAAATCCTACTAACAGGTCTCCATTTGTCATTGTTCAACAGAGTTTATCTATATGGGGAGAAAACCAGAGATCCATCCATGTCAAGTGATGGGTAGATTGGGCACACAGATAATATACCAGCGCTTTGTCAACAGGAAATGCCTGCACCACTAACCCCTTCGGTGGTCACAATAGTTGCAAGACCAACGTCTGCGAGCTTTGCATTTCTTTGGGAGAACTCCAAAGATATTCAGAATTTGGGTCATAAAAACACATATCGTTGACAGACCGCAGAAAGCCCTGAAGCGTCTGTGCTGTTTTGGACCATTGTAGGTTAAAGCCAGTGAATGGTTACAACGCGTTTGACCCTTTAATTGGGAAGTATTGTATGGCTGACATTTATATATCCATGCTTGTATTATCTACAGCCTGTATTATCTACAGCCTGTATTATCTACAGCCTGTATTATCTACAGCCTGTATTATCTACAGCTTGTATTATCTACAGCCTGTATTATCTACAGCTTGTATTATCTACAGCCTGTATTATCTACAGCCTGTATTATCTACAGCCTGTATTATCTACAGCTTGTATTATCTACAGCCTGTATTATCTACAGCCTGTATTATCTACAGCCTGTATTATCTACAGCTTGTATTATCTACAGCCTGTATTATCTACAGCCTGTATTATCTACAGCTTGTATTATCTACAGCCTGTATTATCTACAGCCTGTATTATCTACAGCCTGTATTATCTACAGCTTGTATTATCTACAGCTTGTATTATCTATAGCCTGTATTATCTACAGCTTGTATTATCTACAGCCTGTATTATCTACAGCCTGTATTATCTACAGCTTGTATTATCTACAGCTTGTATTATCTACAGCCTGTATTATCTACAGCTTGTATTATCTACAGCCTGTATTATCTACAGCCTGTATTATCTACAGCTTGTATTATCTACAGCTTGTATTATCTACAGCCTGTATTATCTACAGCTTGTATTATCTACAGCCTGTATTATCTACAGCCTGTATTATCTACAGCTTGTATTATCTACAGCCTGTATTATCTACAGCTTGTATTATCTACAGCCTGTATTATATACAGCCTGTATTATCTACAGCCTGTATTATCTACAGCCTGTATTATCTACAGCTTGTATTATCTATAGCCTGTATTATCTACAGCCTGTATTATCTACAGCTTGTATTATCTACAGCTTGTATTATCTACAGCCTGTATTATCTACAGCTTGTATTATCTACAGCCTGTATTATCTACAGCCTGTATTATCTACAGCCTGTATTATGTACAGCCTGTATTATCTACAGCTTGTATTATCTACAGCTTGTATGATCTACAGCCTGTATTATCTACAGCTTGTATTATCTACAGCCTGTATTATCTACAGCTTGTATTATCTACAGCCTGTATTATCTACAGCTTGTATTATCTACAGCCTGTATTATCTACAGCTTGTATTATCTACAGCCTGTATTATCTACAGCTTGTATTATCTACAGCCTGTATTATCTACAGCTTGTATTATCTACAGCCTGTATTATCTACAGCTTGTATTATCTACAGCCGGTATTATCTACAACCTGTATTATCTACAGCTTGTATTATATACAGCCTGTATTATCTACAGCCTGTATTATCTACAGCTTGTATTATCTATAGCCTGTATTATCTACAGCCTGTATTATCTACAGCTTGTATTATCTACAGCCTGTATTATCTACAGCCTGTATTATCTACAGCCTGTATTATCTACAGCCGGTATTATCTACAACCTGTATTATCTACAGCTTGTATTATATACAGCCTGTATTATCTACAGCCTGTATTATCTATAGCCTGTATTATCTATAGCCTGTATTATATACAGCCTGTATTATCTACAGCCTGTATTATCTACAGCCTGTATTATCTATAGCCTGTAATATCTACAGCCTGTATTATCTGCAGCCTGTATTATCTACAGCTTGTATTATCTACAGCCTGTATTATCTACTGTATTATCTATAGCCTGTATTATCTACAGCCTGTATTATCTACAGCCTGTATTATCTACAGCCTGTATTATCTACTGTATTATCTACAGCCTGGATTATCTATAGCCTGTATTATCTACAGCCTGTATTATCTACAGCTTGTATTATCTACAGCCTGTATTATCTACAGCTTGTATTATCTACAGCCTGTATTATCTACTGTATTATCTACAGCCTGTATTATCTACAGCCTGTATTATCTACAGCGTGTATTATCTACAGCCTGTATTATCTACTGTATTATCTACAGCCTGGATTATCTATAGCCTGTATTATCTACAGCCTGTATTATCTACAGCGTGTATTATCTATAGCCTGTATTATCTACAGCCTGTATTATCTACTGTATTATCTACAGCGTGTATTATCTATAGCCTGTATTATCTACAGCCTGTATTATCTACAGCGTGTATTATCTATAGCCTGTATTATCTACAGCCTGTATTATCTACTGTATTATCTACAGCGTGTATTATCTATAGCCTGTATTATCTACAGCCTGTATTATCTACAGCGTGTATTATCTATAGCCTGTAATATCTACAGCCTGTATTATCTACAGCCTGGATTATCTATAGCCTGTAATATCTACAGCCTGTATTATCTGCAGCCTATAATATCTTCAGCTTGTATTATCTACAGCCTGTATTATCTACTGTATTATCTATAGCCTGTATTATCTACAGCCTGTATTATCTACAGCCTGTATTATCTACAGCTTGTATTATCTACAGCCTGTATTATCTACAGCTTGTATTATCTACAGCCTGTATTATCTACTGTATTATCTATAGCCTGTATTATCTACAGCCTGTATTATCTACAGCCTGTATTATCTACAGCCTGTATTATCTACTGTATTATCTACAGCCTGTATTATCTACAGCTTGAATTATCTACAGCCTGTATTATCTACAGCCTGTATTATCTACAGCCTGTATTATCTGCAACCTGTATTATCTACAGCTTGTATTATATACAGCCTGTATTATCTGCAGCCTGTATTATCTACAGCCTGTATTATCTACAGCTTGTATTATCTACAGCCTGTATTATCTACAGCTTGTATTATCTACAGCCTGTATTATCTACAGCTTGTATTTTCTACAGCCTGTATTATCTACAGCCTGTATTATCTACAGCCTGTATTGAACAGATGTGAACATCTACTCCTTTTCTCTCTCTTTTCCCTCTCCCTCCATCTCCCATAGATTAAGACATTTATTCTTTGACCCTTTGGCAGTACCATTTCCTTTTTGGAAAGAGCACTACTGGAGAATGGAACTTTATATTATTCCAATGAGGGAAAAATCATTTGTGGCTCACGTCCATCTTTCAGTTTATTGTTCTCTCTCGACCTGGACAGTTACAGTGAGTCCAGACGGGAAAATGTGGCCCTGGGCCTCGCCTCTAAAGACCCATGTCTTATTTTTCTAATACAGAGCTAACCAAACTATACTGTACAAATTAGTCCAAACAAACGAGATTTTGACTCCATCAACATGTTTATCCTCCATCTCATAATCCCTTCCTCTCCACTCTGTTCTCCAACTCATAATCCCTTCCTCTCCACTCTGTTCTCCAACTCATAATCCCTTCCTCTCCACTCTGTTCTCCAACTCATAATCCCTTCCTCTCCACTCTGTTCTCTAACTCATAATCCCTTCCTCTCCACTCTGTTCTCCAACTCATAATCCCTTCCTCTCCACTCTGTTCTCTAACTCATAATCCCTTCCTCTCCACTCTGTTCTCTAACTCATAATCCCTTCCTCTCCACTCTGTTCTCCAACTCATAATCCCTTCCTCTCCACTCTGTTCTCCAACTCATAATCCCTTCCTCTCCAATCTGTTCTCCAACTCATAATCCCTTCCTCTCAACTCTGTTCTCCAACTCATAATCCCTTCCTCTCCACTCTGTTCTCCAACTCATAATCCCTTCCTCTCCACTCTGTTCTCCAACTCATAATCCCTTCCTCTCCACTCTGTTCTCCATCTCATAATACCTTCCTCTCCAATCTGTTATCCAACTCATAATCCCTTCCTCTCCACTCTGTTCTCCAACTCATAATCCCTTCCTCTCCACTCTGTTCTCCAACTCATAATCCCTTCCTCTCCACTCTGTTCTCCAACTCATAATCCCTTCCTCTCCACTCTGTTCTCCATCTCATAATCCCTTCCTCTCCAATCTGTCCTCCAACTCATAATCCCTTCCTCTCCACTCTGTTCTCCAACTCATAATCCCTTCCTCTCCACTCTGTTCTCCAACTCATAATCCCTTCCTCTCCACTCTGTTATCCAACTCATAATCCCTTCCTCTTCACTCTGTTCTCCAACTCATAATCCCTTCCTCTCCACTCTGTTCTCCATCTCATAATACCTTCCTCTCCAATCTGTTATCCAACTCATAATCCCTTCCTCTCCACTCTGTTCTCCAACTCATAATCCCTTCCTCTCCACTCTGTTCTCCAACTCATAATCCCTTCCTCTCCACTCTGTTCTCCATCTCATAATCCCTTCCTCTCCAATCTGTCCTCCAACTCATAATCCCTTCCTCTCCACTCTGTTCTCCAACTCATAATCCCTTCCTCTCCACTCTGTTCACCAACTCATAATCCCTTCCTCTCCACTCTGTTCTCCAACTCATAATCCCTTCCTCTCCACTCTGTTCTCCAACTCATAATCCCTTCCTCTCCACTCTGTTCTCCAACTCATAATCCCTTCCTCTCCACTCTGTTCTCCAACTCATAATCCCTTCCTCTCCACTCTGTTCTCCAACTCATAATCCCTTCCTCTCCACTCTGTTCTCCAACTCATAATCCCTTCCTCTCCACTCTGTTCTCCAACTCCAGTTCAGCCCTGTAAAAAAAACTCCCTCTGTGTTGGAGGATGTTGGCTATTAGCTGGGAGTTTTGCGGTGTCTTGCAGGGAAGCCATCAGTCAGATCTCTCTGTGGTAGAGGAAGCTGTACTGTTAGTAGATTAATAAGGCTTTGGGTTGCCAGGTACTGCTTTTTCTTTCCCCCTTTCTTCGACTTCAAAGCAGGTCCTCCCTTTAATTTTGGTTGCCCGGGCGATTTGGGTCTACAGCGCATCCATCAAAGCAGAGTGGTCACGAGGTGGGCCGAAACGGTGCGTTAACGTTGATGTGAAACAGAACAGCAGTACGACAAGTTAAATAAACCATTTCAGATCGATTTGTTTCAGTCTAAAATGCCCTGGATGGGTTCATTCTGACTTGAACTGCTGAGAGTGAACTGTCATGGCTTGAGGCAATACAAAGAAATCCCTGTTGTTGTTGTTGTGTTTTTATTTCGCTTGTAGGATCTCCAAGTGCCAGAGGGAGAGTACAAAAGAGAGAAAGCAATGCATTAAAGTGCTACAACTGAAGAAAAGGACACTGGTAAACGTAATGGGTTTTCCACCAGGGCCAGTTACTGACAAGAGAGGAGAGAAGCCTCTCCAGGGACTTCACATCAAAGAAACCTCTTCTCTTTCTCTCTATTCCTCTGCCCACAACACCTCTGAATGCATGTAAAGCCATAAACGAACACACTGGACAGTTTGATGTAAGGGAAAACCACATGTACAACCACAAGCCAACTAACTGACAAAACAGCTCACTTGCTCAAGTGCCTTGAGGGGTAAAAACCTAAAATCCGCTAGCCAAGAGATAAACCCATAAAGTCAAGGAAAGATAACATGGTATCCTCTGTTGGATAAACAGGGTAGGGTTTTCTCATACATTGGCATGGGAGTGAAGTGCTAGCATCAACAGTAGCACCACACCCCCTCCCTATAGCTGGTGCTGTCTTCATCATTCTGTAGGCTATCACATGGTCTGGTATGGGAATGATTAGCTATGGTCTCTCCTCCCTAAGCCAGTCCTGTTGTGAGACTAAGACCTGGCCACGCACACACACACACACACACACACACACACACACACACACACACACACACTAACACTAACCCTACGCCCACACACAACAAGTTTGCAATATCATGCACAAACGCACGACTTTCATGATATGCCTGGCATGTCTCATGTCGTACATTCTAATTGAACGTATGTGCAAAAGCATTGAAACGAACAACCGTTCATGACCAGTTCAACCACAAAACCACTGCACACAGAGTCTGGCGACAGAGTTAAGGAATGAAGGAACATCAAAAGAGCATCCACATCACAGAACCTACCAAGCCATTAGAAAACCTCAAACCACAAGCACAGCATCACCATTTTACTAACCAAGTCTGCACGTTTGGGACCCCCGAAACACAATAGCCCCAATTCCAAATCCCTTTTAACAACTCCCCTCACAATCCCCCTCTCTTCCCACACTCGCCAGGCCTATAATCCAGTCTTTCCAGAGTTTCCCCCAAAGATCCATCCCCTCTATCTACCAGTGTGTTATCCTACCTGTGCTCTTTAGAATCGTGGGAGAGAGAGAGAGTTAGAGTGCGCCGAGGTCAGATGGTTTTCCTTCCAAATATCCAGTTGGGGCTATAGGCTGAATCACTGTGAGCCTTCTGCACTGTGCTGCAAGGGGCCGAGCGATAATTGCACTGAGAGCGCGCGCAGCCAAGACCAAGCAGGTGTGCTCTGTCACGGCCGAAGGGGAGGAGGAAGGGGCTGAGAGAGGAAGAGAGAGAGGGAGGGAGCTCCTGTTAAATTGAGACACTTGGTGGAGAGATCTTCCCCCAGCAAAAGAGAGAGAGAGAGAGAGAGAGAGAGAGCGAGCGAGAGCGAGAGCGAGAGCGAGAGCGAGAGCGAGAGCGAGAGCGAGAGCGAGAGCGAGAGAGAGAGAGAGAGAGAGCGTTCCAAAAACAGCTGGAAATAGAGGGAGAGAAAAGAGAGGAAAATTAAAAAATGAACAGCCACAGAGCGACAAGAAGAGGAGAGTGGAGGGAAGAAAGGAGGGAGAAAGGAGGGAGAGAAATGCAGGGAGAGAGAGAGGCAGAGTTAAGGCAATAAGCAGTGACTAGGCTGGCAGGCTCCCATTCAGTACCATCTGGTAATGATAGGTCCTCCAGAGCTCAGTTCAAAAAACGCCAGCTACTCTCTGCCTTTCTCTCACTAACGTTCTTTCTTCCATTTTCCTTCTCTTTTTACTTTGGTAAAATTCAAAATAATTTAACACAGCCAACTACCTTTCTGCTTTTGTTTAATCCCACACAAACATTCAGTCCACCCTCCCCCTTCACCCCCATCCCTTGATTGGGTCGGTTTACTTATTTACACTTAACCAAAAGGGACAAGGGGACGTTCCAATTAGGAGGAAGAGGAGGGGGATCTTAGTTCTTAGTTCTCCCCATCCCCTGGTTTACCGTCCATGTGTCTCATCTACTTTAGGTCTATAATTTCCCCCTCCGGCTGGGCTCAGGGTTGGTCCGTTTGACTAAAATGTCACCCTAACCACCCTGGTGTGTGTGTTATTCTAGTCCAAAGGCTACTGTGAAGGATGTAATACTCTTTAAATAGTTCAGATTACTGCCCCAGACCTGTGAGGTGCAGTCGGAGCTGAGCACTTTAGAGCTCTGCGTCGCTTGAGCTGGCTCTGCATAGTTACACTTGGGTTTCACGTACAACAAAGACTGCAAGACAGAGGGAGAGCTTTCAAGAATACTTTCTACAGTACAGAGATGAGTACACTAAGAGAAATGAGTACACTGAGAAATATGACTAAGACATAATGAATGCATGTGAAGACATGCAGGTTGTTGTAAACAGCCTACAGCTGGTATGAATGCGTTATGGGTGTGATAGATAAGGCACTACAAATTCATAATGCTGTATACAACTTTATTTTATAGAACGTTTTCACAAGCATCATTACAGAAATGATGGACATGGATCAGTTAAAGCTAATTGGAGGAAACATTGCTTTCACCCATCCAGTCCTTTCATTGGTCGCTGTGTGGCGGCGAAAAGCTAGAAGGATGCATTGAAGGAGGCATACTGTAAATTTAAGGACTTATAAATGAATGACATGTACCTATTGATTCTTGAGGAACAAAACTTAGAAATGCCTCATGACCTTATTTCAACTGGCGTACCTCATCAGAACCCAAAATATAAGCTTGTTTAACTCAAATGTTTGTAAACAAAGTAAATGTAAACAAACACTAATTCGCCTTAATGTATATAGACCAACGATGACCAGAGTCAATGAATTCTACTAGCTCCATAAAGCATACATGAATGGTGACGTATCCAGACTCCCACTCTGAGAAGGACACTGTATCAACAGCCATGAATTATCTCAACAACGTTGAATTATTTCAACAACACATGCTGCAGAGATCTCAGAGTGTGGGCATATGGTCGTTGATGAATGATTGTGTAGAGGGTAGAAACAGAGAGCAGATCTGATGAATGAACTTGTGAAGGTGGTAAATGACATTTTAATGGCATCGGACCGAGGCTCTGCATCTGTCCTCGTGCTCCTAGACCTTAGTGCTGCTTTTGATACCATCGATCACCACATTCTTTTGGAGAGATTGGAAACCCAAATTGGTCTACACGGACAAGTTCTGGCCTGGTTTAGATCTTATCTGTCGGAAAGATATCAGTTTGTCTCTGTGAATGGTTTGTCCTCTGACAAATCAACTGTAAATTTCGGTGTTCCTCAAGGTTCCGTTTTAGGACCACTATTGTTTTCACTATATATTTTACCTCTTGGGGATGTTATTCGTAAACATAATGTTAACTTTCACTGCTACGCGGATGACACACAGTTTCAGACATAAGGAAGTGGATGGCTGCAAACTTTCTACTTTTAAACTCGGACAAAACAGAGATGCTTGTTCTAGGTCCCAAGAAACAAAGAGATCTTCTGTTGAATCTGACAATTAATCTTAATGGTTGTACAGTCGTCTCAAATAAAACTGTAAAGGACCTCGGCGTTACTCTGGACCCTGATCTCTCTTTTGAAGAACATATCAAGACCATTTCAAGGACAGCTTTTTTTCCATCTACGTAACATTGCAAAAATTAGAAACTTTCTGTCCAAAAATGATGCAGAAAAATTAATCCATGCCTTTGTCACTTCTAGGTTAGACTACTGCAATGCTCTACTTTCCGGCTACCCGGATAAAGCACTAAATAAACTTCAGTTGGTGCTAAATACGGCTGCTAGAATCCTGACTAGAACCAAACATTTTTATCATATTACTCCAGTGCTAGCCTCTCTACACTGGCTTCCTGTCAAAGCAAGGGCTGATTTCAAGGGTTTACTGCTAACCTACAAAGCATTACATGGGCTTGCTCCTACCTATCTCTCTGATTTGGTCCTGCCGTACATACCTACACGTACGCTACGGTCACAAGACGCAGGCTTCCTAATTGTCCCTAGAATTTCTAAGCAAACAGCTGGAGGCAGGGCTTTCTCCTATAGAGCTCCATTTTTATGGAACGGTCTGCCTACCCATGTCAGAGACGCAAACACGGTCTCAACCTTTAAGTCTTTACTGAAGACTCATCTCTTCAGTGGGTCATATGATTGAGTGTAGTCTGGCCCAGGAGTAGGAAGGTGAACGGAAAGGCTCTGGAGCAACGAACCGCCCTTGCTGTCTCTGCCTGGCCGGTTCCCCTCTTTCCACTGGGATTCTCTGCCTCTACCCCTATTACAGGGGCTCTCTCATGCCGTCCCTGGAGGGGGTGCGTCACCTGTCTGGGTTGGCGCCCCCCCTTGGGTTGTGCCATGGCAGAGATCTTTGTGGGCTATACTCAGCCTTGTCTCAGGATGGTAAGCTGGGGGCTGTGCTTTGGCAAAGTGGGTGGGGTTATATCCCTCCTGTCTCAGCCTCCAATATTTATGCTGCAGTAGTTTATGTGTCGGGGGGCTAGGGTCAGTTTGTTATATCTGGAGTCTCTCTCTCTCTCTCTCTCTCTCTCTCTCTCTCTCTCTCTCTCTCTCTCTCTCTCTCTCTCTCTCTCTCTCTCTCTCTCTCTCTCTCTCTCTCTCTCTCTCTCTCTCTCTCTCTCTCTCTCTCTCTCTCTCTCTCTCTCTCTCTCTCTCTCTCTCTCTCTCTCTCTCTCTCTCTCTCTCTCTCTCTCTCTCTCTCTCTCTCTCTCTCTCTCTCTCTCTCTCTCTCTCTCTCTCTCTCTCTCTCTCTCTCTCTCTCTCTCTCTCTCTCTCTCTCTCTCTCTCTCTCTCTCTCTCTCTCTCTCTCTCTCTCTCTCTCTCTCTCTCTCTCTCTCTCTCTCTCTCTCTCTCTCTCTCTCTCTCTCTCTCTCTCTCTCTCTCTCTCTCTCTCTCTCTCTCTCTCTCTCTCTCTCTCTCTCTCTCTCTCTCTCTCTCTCTCTCTCTCTCTCTCTCTCTCTCTCTCCAACATAGACATTGGTCATGACCAAGGTATCAGTACGACTGTCTTAAATCACTCAGAAACCAACCCAACAAACTGAACCCTAAAAACACCCATTCTCAAAATACAAAAGCAGGTAACATTGAAAAGGTATTTTTACTTGTTGAGTTAAACGACTTGTTAAATGTTTGTCATTGTACAGTCTTTGATTCAGATTCTGGTCGAGTTTCTTACTTTTTTGTAGGGTCAGGAAAGGTTCAACTGAAATACAGGGACAGTTTTTCAAAAGTGATCTTTCTGGATTTCGCCTATCGGATAGGATTAAATGCATAGAAATAGAATCAATAGAACAGAGGAATCATTGACTTGAATGGGGACTCCAGTTCTATTAATTCTTTCAATTCAATTCAATTCAATTCAAGGGCTTTATTGGCATGGGAAACATGTGTTAACATTGCCAAAGCAAGTGAGGTAGACAACATACAAAGTGAATATATAAAGTGAAAAACAACAAAAATGAACAGTAAACATTACACATACAGAAGTTTCAAAACAGTAAAGACATTACAAATGTCATATTATATATATATACAGTGTTCTAACAATGTACAAATGGCTAAAGGACACAAGATAAAATAAATAAGCATAAATATGGGTTGTATTTACAATGGTGTTTGTTCTTCACTGGTTGCCCTTTTCTCGTGGCAACAGGTCACAAATCTTGCTGCTGCTCTTTCTCTATGCATGTAATCATATCTAGGGGGAGGAGGGGACAAGGGAGTCAGACAGAGAAAAAGAAGGGTGGGTCATGGTCTTTGGCACTGTGTGGAGGTCTTGGATGAAGCCTCGGGGTAGAGGGCCACGAATACAAACACTGAGATCATACCTTGTGTGAAAAAGGGCGTGGAGGGGAGAGGAATGGAGGGGAGGGGGGGGGGGGGGTGATGGAGGGGAAGAGTGAGTGGAAAGGAAACGGGAGTGGGGATGGAAAGGAAAGGTGGATGGGAAAGAGGAGTGGTGGATGGTGAGAGAGGGAGGAGGGGCAGAGAGATATGGGGAGAGGAAAGAAGAGGAGAGAACTGTAAACATGTCATTATTTTTGACCTTCAGTGAAACAGCTCAGTTCACATGTCCTCCAGACGGTCTGAAAGACAAGCCTTTAAAAATGACTGAGTGGATCAAGGAAGGTTCTATACCTGTAATCACTAATATAGGTGTTGTACTGGGATCATCAGGGGTTGTCACAAATGTCTCTGTTTTTTGTCAACCTACAGCTTCTCACTATCAAACCCCAGGGATAACGTTTGGTTGGACAGTAGAGACCCCTAATCCTCTGAGGCGTCAACTTCAATGTTCCATTATCTACTTTTTTTCTGTGTGTGTGTGTGTGTGTGTGTGTGTGTGTGTGTGTGTGTGACCAGGCAGGTAAGGTTTTTCCCGAGGTCGGCTCGTCCTCGCTCCACAGCACACAGATAGGCCTAAACATAGCTCTAAATGATTTGGAAATTGCACTCTGTGCTAAACGAACAGTCTCCACCTCTCTATCCATTACTCAGCATTCTCCCTCCATCTCTCACATTTCTCCCTCCCCCTTCCTTTTATCTTTCTGTCTCTCAATCTCTCCTTCGTTACCCCTGCCCTTACTTGCTCCCTCCCTCCCTCCCTCCCTCCCTCCCTCCCTCCCTCCCTCCCTCCCTCCCGCCCTCCCTTCCTTGTCCCACCCTCTTCCCTTATAAAATCACATTGTTTCCACGCCAGCTTGCCATGACACTGCGAGGCTGTTGCCTCCGTCAAGCCCAGACTCCCTTCAGCCTCAATCCTCATCTCAGTCCTCTTGATTAGAACAGAGCAGGGCTGGAAACTGACTCACTGCAACATGGTTACCCTCTCTGGGTCAAATCATTTACCACAGCAGGAATATGACAAGATATTATTTTAATAGTATCTAATTGGAGATGATTGGGATGTCTCTTGAGAGGCTACTGTCTGATGGTGGGAAACAACCTTAGGCAAGAAGGAGGTGGAGTTCAAAATGGAGGCTGGATGGGGTATCAAAACAGGGTAGGAGGATTGGCTTTGTGAAGACTACCTGTCGTAACTTTTTCTCTGTAACAATTGTTTTAATTAATCGCTTTGATCTTTAAGTGAATCATTTAAATGAATACTTGTCAATGACACACACCATCACTCCAAACTTGACAGTAGTCTGGATCTTTGTGAATACATCTACTTTAGCCCATCAGTAAGCATGACAGTTCCAAGATTTGGTGGTTGCGTACATTAGTCCTGGATGGCATGCTTCCTGAGTCTGGCGTGTCTTCAAATCAAGTTATGAATCATTCGTTATTAATTCAGGTATGTGAGGACATGTGTGAAGCATACCAACCCAGCCTCTTTTGGGCGTCAATTATGTCATTTAGACCCAGTTAGTTTGATATCCTGACACCTGCGTGCCCTGAAGGACCTGCTGTGAAACACAGACCCATATCGCACCTCAAAAATCACTTAATGGGTATGATATAACTGTGATAAGGGATAAATATCACACAGGAAGTAAGAGATGTCCTCTTTCAGCAGAACTTTATAGGGTGTTTGGGGTATGATGAATGTGGATGCTGTGTTTCTCAGATGGTATGGTTACAGCACTGACAGCGCAACGATGATTAACTGACATGACGATTATCCATTTGCATGTCTTTACAGAACAAGGGCCCTTCCGGGGATTGGCTGAGGCAATAAATCTTGGTGAGATCATTGTGTCCCTATGAAGGTGGTTTAGTGACCTCTGACATTTCGTGGTCAACTACGCTACAGGCTCTCAGTAGCTAACGGGAGTGACATGACGTTTCATTCAGAGTGAATAAAAGAAACGCCTGATGTGGCCAGGTTTACACTGCCAGTAAAGAGTGGTGGTCTTTGAATGACTGCATCTGGGTGACACATTTACATTTGACACTTTAGTCATTCAGCAAAAGCTCTTATGCAGAGCGACTTACAATAGTGAGTGCATACATTTTCAGACTTTTTTTTTTATACAAAGACAATTTATTTCTAATGGACTCCACAGAGCAAGGGCTTCAAACTGGTTTCCAGTTTCTCTACTGTTCTCATCCTTTCAAGGTAACTGGGAGCTTTTGGTTGAAAAACTCAACAGTTGATTGATTTAGGTCTTTATACATCCTTGTTCATGTGAATAATCGCTATAGATACCAACAATCATCCTGTATTAGAATGGGGTGTTTGCAGTACACATGCTACAGTACTAAGTGACTAACAATGGGACGCAAGCAGAGTTTTCAGAATTGCAACAGAAGCTCCTTTCATAAATCCCATCTTGGACTTGTTAAGCATTTTAACAGAAGTAGTGCAGAGGAGCTCTGTCAGACTCATCTCTAGACCCAGAGAAAGTCTACTGTGACGGGCTAAACAGACTTCAGAAACTCACCAGGGAAGAGAGGGACAAAAGACGGACTCTGCAAGCCAATGGCAGGAGCTGTAACAGCAATGGCAGTCCATCAAGTAAGCAGAACAATCAAGTTCCGAGCCAAAAGTACTGTGGGAAGTGACCTTTTTTGGGCCAATCGGAGTGGCGCTGCGCGGCACAGCATTCGTATGCTAATCACCCCGGAGGAATCCCGTCCCATTGGGTTCGTAACTAGAGTAAACACCCTGAGTCGTGTACACACACAGACAAGCATAAGCACACACACACACACACTGTCCCTGTCAGTGCACTAACTGCTGGCATCGATGGCTACTTTTCACGGACGAGGAGGCGAGAGTGCCGAATTCACAGTCTGATAAACCATTATGGTGAAATAAAACGCACCAGCTATGTCATTAGTGGCCTAGTGAAAGCTGCTCACTGGAATGTTTGGGTTTTGAAGGCCATGCCGTTCCCATTAAAACGCATTAATTGTCCTGGGTGTTCATACACACATAACGACAGCCCCGGGAACTTGACCCAGAGAAAGTTTCATCGATGAATATCCTTGTAAAATGGATGGTGTTGTTATCTTGGTGAGAGTTGAATTGTATTGATAACTCAGTAATAATAGAGAATGGAAGACATGCTGACGTCGTCTACAGTACGTCTTGAATAAACATCATTTAAATATTCTTGTATGTTCACATACATGAATATAGAACGATGGACTTGACCACAAAAAAGTTTCAATAATAAATATCACTGTGAAGTGGAGGCCACTGTTATCTTGACTTACTAGCCACTTAACTTCTCAAGTATAGATTCACAATCTGTATTCATAAGCAAGGAAAGCGTTTGTCAGTTGTGCATTAGGTTTTTACACAAAGGGCCTTTCAGAGAGTCCAGCCTGGCATTCTGCCTCTCCTCTCTCAATCTCTGGCCCCACACAGCGTTGAAACACGCAGGCAACGGAAACACTCGCTTCGAGCGAGTGCTGTTGTGGTATTAACTTGCCCATTCAATGTACGACGGAACTTCTCCTCGCCATGGCAACAGGCTTTCGAAGTGAACGGGGGGGGGGGGGGGGACACTACTTCTCGATTGGCCAAGCTTACCTCACACCCTCTAATAACGAGGAGAAAAACGAGGAGGATAACACAGCTGCTTGGCTAGAGAGGTGCTAGCTGAGGCATTGTTTGTGAGGGAATGAGTTTGGGGGAGTATTACTTTAAATGCACCTCTCCTTGAGCTAGCTTACAAATAGCTCATCATGCCTCAATTAAAGGTGTTACACAGGATTTATTAGAATTGTTGCATTGTAATTTCAGAAAATGTCAATAATATATCTGGCGCTAACAGTGCAATGATAGTATTTCACAGTATTACTTACCCACCAGTGTTGAGATTGGCTGTAATATTCGCCTGTTGATTTCTCCATCCAAAGCAGCATCTGTTGTCAAACTGGGAAAGCCGTTCTGACTTTGTGGCTGTCTTATCTAGTGGACTGTTCGGTCAATTTGAATAGTGTAGGGAATCATTGTAACATCTAAATCACTGTGAAATATCTTTTCAATAACAAAAATATAGTTTTTACAGATGTTTGAAGCTGGTGGACCATTAACTTCAAAGTTAGTGGTAGACCAGAGTGGGCAGAAAGATATTTCACAACGATTTAGATGGTACAATGATTCCCTACACAGGTCAGTGATTCTTTTCTCACAAAAACTGAAATTGAGCGAATAATGTAGAATTTTAGCAACCTGGAAATTAATGATGTCCACTAAATAACACAACCACAAAGTCAGAAAAGTTCTCAGTTTGACAACAGATGCCGCTGCGGCGGGAGAAATCAGTAGGCGAATATCACAGCCAATCACAACACGGGCAGGTAAGTGATAATGTGAAACACTATCCTCCCACTATTAGCTCCAGATGTATTATGGACGTTGTCTGAAATTACAATGCTAAAATTCAACAATATCCAATATCCTGTGAGTAGCACCTTAAAGTTGAAGGTTCTTAACTTGACCATAAAGATTTTCATTGCAAAATCCACAAAAGCTCCTCTCCTCGAGGTAGCTTATAATGCCTCATCATGTCAGGACTCCTGACTTCAACATGAACTGTCTTGACTTATCGGCAAAATACACAAACTATTTGTACACTTCTATTCATACATTTATATGACATCTGCTGTGTTTCAATGGTAGGAGTTTATGATGTAGGGACAAAACACCCATTAAAACAATGGATCTGATTAAAGCACTTGGTCAAAGAAACATCTCAGAAGAAATCAATCAATTCCCAGATCTCTCAGCTCCGCACAAACCTCTTGGGACATACTACTGGCAACTTCCGACCACTGTAAACAAGTTCCTTTTCTAATCAGCCTTTCTTTTACAGGCAATCTGTACAAAACAATAATGGGCATTAATATGGAGTTGGTCCCCCCTTTGCTGCTATAACATCATCAACTCTTCTGGGAAGGCTTTCCACTCGATGTTGGAACATTGCTGCGGGGACTTGCTTCCATTCAGCCACTAGAGCATTGGTGAGGTTGCACACGGATGTTGGGTGATTAGGCCTGGCTCGCAGTCTGCGTTACAATTCGTTCCAAAGGTGTTCGATTGGGTTTGTGCAGGCGGGTCAAGTTATTCCACACCGATCTCATCAAACCATTTCTGGATGGACCTTGCTTTGTGCACAGGGGCATGGGCCTTCCCCTAACTGTTGCCTCAAAGTTGGAAGCACAGAATCGTCTAGAATGTCATTGTATGCCATAGCATTAAGATTTCCCTTCACTGGAACTAAGAGCCTAGGCCAAACCATGAAAAACAGCCCCAGAACATTATTTCTCCTATACCAAACTTTCAAGTTGGCACTATGCATTCGGGCAGGTAGCGTTCTCCTGGCATCTGCCAAACCCAGATTTGTCTGTCGGACTGCCAGAGGGTGAAGCGTAATTCATCACTCCAGAGAAGGTTTTTCCACTGCTCGGTAGTGAGTGTTGCAACTGAGGACAGACGATTTTTACACGCTACACGCTTCAGCACTCGGCGGTCCCGTTCTGTGAGCTTGTGACCTACCACTTTGCGGCTGAGCAGTTGTTGCTCCTAGACGTTTCCACTTCATAACAGCACTTGCAGTTGACCGGGGCAGTTCTAGCAGGGCATAAATTTTGACGAACTGACTTGTTGGCATCCTATGACGGTGCCACATTGAAAGTCATTGAGCTCTTCAGTAAGGCCGTTCTACTGCCAATGTTTGTCTATGGAGATTGCAGGAAATTTGCTATAAAACTGATTTTTTTTCTCTCATCCATCAGCCCCATGACATAATGTGTTGAATTGCAGGAAAATAGCTTTAAAACTGTCAAATGTTCTCTCCGCCCCATGGCAAAATGTGTAGAATTGCAGGAAATTTGCTTTAAAACATCAACATTTTGTCTTTGCGGCCAATAGGAAGGCCTCTAAAAGTGTTGATCGGAGATGGCACTGTTGGCCATTCCCTCTACCAATAACCCCCCCCCCCTAACTTTCCATGGGAACCACTGCTAAGCTCCCAGTCTTGCAGATATTACACAGGCCTTGTACCTCTCTAACTCCTCTCTAAATGTAATAACAGATTAATAAGGCAGTAAGTACAGTAAGCTTTATTGGATATATTGTTGCTTTATGCTTGGAGAGCAGCATTAACACTTGTTAGTACTGTAACTGTGTATATGTGTGACTGATACAATGTTGTTCCATAATTCTATGGACACTTCACTTTGTCTCGAAACACGCTACACTATATGGCAAATAAAATGTGCGTTCTCCTCATCTTAAGTAGTCATTACTCTGTAACACTCCTTTACTATAGTATGAGTACAAATGTGTTGGGTGCACAATCTGCTCTCAAGTCGAGTCTGTTTTTGATTTGCTGGGTCGAAACAGAGCCAGTAGCCAGACAGCAGTCTCTCTGCCAAAGAGGCAGACTCAACACTCCCAGAACCATTTGGAATTATAAAATTTGTTTATAGTATCGCCAGAACTTCAGAGTGCCAAACTCTGTAACAAAAAGAGCTTTCAGACATATCGATATTTTCCTTGTGTCTCACAATGAGATGTCATGGTTACCAAAATGAAGCCTTAAGTTCACACAATGGGCGAGTTACACAAATAAATATGACTTGTATCAATGTTTGCTCAACCTATAGCCTACAGCATGTAATCATGACCTCACACTATAGATCTACAGAAGAACACATTTCTGCCTGTTATCCAGTTACAGTAGTCATTACTGGTCCTCATCACATTCATCCAATTATAGGCCAAAAACCAGATAGGAGACTGGAATGAATAGAAGACCTCGCCTCCCAGACCTTGCTCGACAGTAACAAGCATCATTGTGGTCCACGGTCCAACAACAAGACATTAATCAGTGGCCTATTTCCTCTTCAGGAGGGACAGGAAGAGGAATGCGGGGTGTTTTGAGGGATTCACAACATCTGGGTTGGAGGTAGTAGGAGAGGTGTAACCATGGGAGGACGGATTCGGTGTACCAGAGAGACAAGAGAGTGCTTTGGCGCTGTACAGCGAAGCGTCCTGCGGGCTTTTGGGAACTCGGGCCACGTGTGATAAATATTAGTTTGTGCTCCTACTACAGAACATCGGTTGGCCATGTTTTATGCATTCCTCCTGGCTAGTCCTCCAGAGGCCATTGCTCTGCATGAACCGCACACTGTTTGATGCATTCCTCCTGGCTAGTCCTCCAGAGGCCATTGCTCTGCATGAACCGCACACTGTTTGATGCATTCCTCCTGGCTAGTCCTCCAGAGGCCATTGCTCTGCATGAACCGCACACTTTTACGTTTACATTGAATCACGTTCAAGGAATGCCTGCGTATTTATTAACGCGAGTTGTATTCTATCTAATCATGTTCTTTGAAAGAGAATCCACATTTTAAGTCAATCGTTTTGCTTTTCCACTTATTGCGTTTAGCATTTTATGATGATTTCTAACATACATTTTGTCTTAAACCTCGCTAATACATTTTGTATCATGAAGACAACAGAGACATATTCCACAGTTATACTTATTTGTTACGTCTACATTCATTCTGCCTATTGAACCAGTGATTTCCCCAATGTCAGCAGAAACCAGACTCGGAACAGACGGTGTCATTCATATGTGAGTTGCATTAATCCCTTATGAAGCCGTACGTGCTGTGAGATGCTGTGACCCATAGTCAGCACTTTCTGGGGGGTGTGGAATCTGCCTGGGCTGCTCTAATCATGACCAGGCTTGAAGAGCTGGCCAGGAGGAAGGCTGTGAGCCATGTCAGTCAAAATGTGCTTAAATGGAATGCAATGCACAAGCTAGCCCACAACCCCATGCACTGAGCTAAAGGAGCATCTGTTTTAAATCTGTTCATTAATGATATCAGGTACCGAGCCTATATCATCAATCTGGTATCTGATATTTAATGCTCGTAGATAAGGGGTCCAATATGGTACAACACTGGCTTGGTGTCGCAAGCATTTCGCTACACCGCAAGCATTCCGCTACACCCACAATAGCATCTGCTAAATATGTATACGTGACCAACACATTTGATTTGATTTGAGATGTAGGCTTGGTTGGGGATTGGATGACCATTTCCAGAGGCTGATAAATACAACATGCTACTTCAGACTGGGTTAGGGTAAAGGGTTTGGCAAATGCATTCCCAGGTGTGTCTTCAGAACTAGTGTTCCTACCTTTAGCTAGGAGAAAGAGGCATGGGGGGGAGGGGGGGGGGGGGGTGAAGTATCAGAGGTGTGGATAGAGAAGGGTTCTCTGTCAGCCTGCATGGAGCAGTCAGAGCTGTCAGTCTGCAAGGAGCTGCCAGTCTGCAGGGAGCTGTCAGTCTGCAAGGAGCTGCCAGTCTGCAGGATGCTGTCAGCCTGCATGGAGCAGTCAGAGCTGTCAGTCTGCATGAAGCAGCCAGAGCTGCCAGTCTGCAAGGAGCTGTCAGCCTGCATGGAGCAGTCAGAGCTGTCAGTCTGCATAGAGCAGCTAGATCCGCCAGTCAGCCATGATCTTCCAGATCTGCTAGTCAACCAGAATCTTCCAGATCTGCTAGTCAACCTGAATCTTCCAGATCCGCCAGACAGCCAGGATCTACCGGAGCCTACTACTTACCTGAGCTTCATCTCAGTACTGGGCTTCCTCTCAGTACTGGGCTTCCTCTCAGTACTGGGCTGCCCCTCAGTTCCGGGCTGCCCCTCAGTTCCGAGCTGCCCCTCAGTCCCGAGCTGCCCCTCAGTCCCGAGCTGCCCCTCAGTCCCGAGCTGCCCCTCAGTCCCGAGATGCCCCTCAGTCCCGAGATGCCCCTCAGTCCCGAGATGCCCCTCAGTCACGAGCTGCTCCTCAGTTCTGTGGGGTTCTGGGTGAGGACTATTAGGCCATGGTCGACGGCGAGGGTGGATTATCCCAGGACGCGAAGGGGAGGAACTATGACATTTATGGAGTGGGGTCCACGTCCCGAGCCGGAGCCGCCACCATGGACAGACGCCCACCCGGACCCTCCCTATGGTTTTGAGGTGCGTCCGGGAGTCCGCACCTTGGGGGGGGGGGGGGGGGGGGGTTCTGTCACGCCTTGGTCATTGTATTTTGTGTTTTCGTTATATATTTGGTCAGGCCAGGGTGTGACAGGGGTTTATGTTATTGTATTTCGTATTGGGGTTTGTAGTATTTGTTTTTGTCATTATTAGTTATTTTCATGTATCGTCACGATTTTCTTCATTAAAGACATGAGTAACCACCACGCTGCATTTCGGTCCAACTCTCTTTCGACAAACGAAGAACGCCGTTACACCTACTCCCAACACAACACGAAATGGCAGACCACCATCCTCCATGGAGAATCCCTCACAGGAAGTGGGGGGAGCAGTCAGGGAGGGTGAAAATGGGACAATAACACAAGTGATTGATAGTGGTACTGTAGGTTTGAGGTTAGTTACCAAACAAAGGTATTTGTTTCTCCCAGTCACAATATCTCCCCTTGAACTGATCGGAGTCTTTGTCATTGTGCTTTTATGCAACTTCATGATATTCTCACCAAAGAGAGTTGATGAAGTATGGAAAGAAAAGGGATACAAAGACAACCAATATATTCTGAGGATTTGGATTGTACTATCCTCCAAACTAAACAACGGTGAAATGTATTTCAATATAACGATTCCACAGAAATATGACAGAGAATAACATTACTTGGAAAGCGCTACTAAATTCCTGACAGTGCCAGAAGAAGTCTTCAGGAAGAATATAAATACTAGCAAATCACCACGGAAAGGCTCATGTTACAATTTCAGTCAACCGTGTTAAAAAAAGGATACAGATATTTATTTAACCATTTAACAACAGTGAGTACAGATTCATATTAATGGAAACAAGAGGGAAAGAGAAGAGTTATTTGGTGGAAAAAACAGGCAGACAGTTAAAGTTTGATGTCTTTAGCAGGCCATCCAGGCTCTCGGGTGGCTTTTGGTACGTCTGGGGCGGAATGTGTGTGAAAGACGTTAGTGGTGGAGAGCCCCACCATGCCATCAGCTATAGTCCTGGAGAGGAGGCTGCCCTGGCAAAGTGACTCATCACTAACAAGAGGTGGTGTGTGTGTGTGTGTGCGTGCGTGCGTGAGAAAGAGTGTGTCAATGAGTTTTAATAAATGCTCATATGAGAGAGAGTGAGCGATGTAAAGAAAGAGAGAGATAGAGAGAGAGACAGTGAGTAAGTGTACATATTTGTGTTTACAATGTGTCTGAGTCAGTGTCAGTGTTTGGAGACATTGAGTGCTCCACATGGAATCGTTTGATATGTTTCTGAATGAGGTGAGAATAACAGAAGCATACTAGAGGAAGACTCCTTTGCCCCGTAATGGCAGTGAGTCATAGTGAGACAGCACTGTTTCTTTACAGGAAAGACTAACCTAAATAACAAGATAAACAGATGTCCCCCCTACACACACATGTCCCATTACAGAACAGTTGAGTATTGTAAACTTATCCACACAAGCACAAATCACACACACACACACACACACCACCACACACATGCCAAAAATCCCAATCTCACTCTCCCTCAAGATACACAACCCAGATGAGGAAATGCATTAGGCAACGTCTGAGGAATGCACCAATCCAGAGGAGAGATAAACTCTGGCTGGTCATTTGAGGGACAGAGGGGGGGAGACAACAGCAGTAAGAAACGGTATGGGACTTTGGTCTTAGTTCTATCTTGTAATTTATCATTGCGCAGAGATCTCACATAAATAATCCTAGCTTGTTAGAGAGGCGAGGACAATGTGTACACAGGAAGTCATGAGTGCCAGAGCAACTGTTGTTAATACAATAGCACATCCTCTCCATTCACGACGTTTTCTAATTCTTTGGAGAAGGATCTCTGTGTAATGAAGCCTAGTATGAAAGAGGTTCAGACTGGAGTTGAGTCTAAAGCCTTTATTCTACATGTTTGACATTCAAAGTAATCCATTTTCGTAGTAAATATCCCTAGTCCTATATACATTTTCATAGTAAATATCCCTAGTCCTATATACATTTTCGTAGTAAATATCCCTAGTCCTATATACATTTTCATAGTAAATATCCCTAGTCCTATATACATTTTCGTAGTAAATATCCCTAGTCCTATATACATTTTCGTAGTAAATATCCCTAGTCCTATATACATTTTCGTAGTAAATATCCCTAGTCCTATATACATTTTTGTAGTAAATATCCCTAGTCCTATATACATTTTTGTAGTAAATATCCCTAGTCCTATATACATTTTTGTAGTAAATATCCCTAGTCCTATATACATTTTTGTCCAGGCTCCATCGCAGACAATCTCTGTCTCCATGGCGATAGAGTTTCCTGTTCACCGAGGTCCTTGGCCTCAGCTGTCTTCCGTTTGTGCCACGTATCTGCATTCCGGTCTGCTTATTGCTACCAGAACACTGTGACGCTGTCGATTTTATCACTGACTTGGCTGGATTCTTGCCTTTTAGGTCTGAAATCCCAGCTATCCCTGGAGAAAAATCATGCACTTCAGCAAACATCGTGCACCGTTAGGGTATGATGTGCAAACCCAACCTGATTGTGCTTTTTTCAAAAATATGTCTTATCATTCAGTTGGAGTTCAAGTTATCTTTATTGTCCCAATTGTGAAATGTGTTGTGCAGTCAGGGTTCATCAATAAAAACAACATTAAAAACTTTGGCAACCATACAACAGATATACACATAAGATAAATAATAACAAATGAGATCGGTTTAAAATGCCAACCATGTGGCTTTGCTACAATTCTCTATGAAACTGTACTTCTCAGCTGTTGCAATGATATCCATCTATGCTGTAAGTAGCTTTCATTTATCTTTTTTTTTTATTGCTTAGGGAGAGTCATATGTTGGTTGTTTAGGGAGAGTCATATGTTGGTTGTTTAGGGAGAGTCATATGTTGGTTGTTTAGGGAGAGTCATATGTTGGTTGTTTAGGGAGAGTCATATGTTGGTTGTTTAGGGAGAGTCATATGTTGGTTGTTTAGGGAGAGTCATATGTTGGTTGTTTAGGGAGAGTCATATGTTGGTTGCTTAGGGAGAGTCATATGTTGGTTGTTTAGGGAGAGTCATATGTTGGTTGTTTAGGGAGAGTCATATGTTGGTTGTTTAGGGAGAGTCATATGTTGGTTGTTTAGGGAGAGTCATATGTTGGTTGTTTAGGGAGAGTCATATGTTGGTTGTTTAGGGAGAGTCATATGTTGGTTGTTTAGGGAGAGTCATATGTTGGTTGTTTAGGGAGAGTCATATGTTGGTTGTTTAGGGAGAGTCATATGTTGGTTGTTTAGGGAGAGTCATATGTTGGTTGTTTAGGGAGAGTCATATGTTGGTTGTTTAGGGAGAGTCATATGTTGGTTGTTTAGGGAGAGTCATATGTTGGTTGTTTAGGGAGAGTCATATGTTGGTTGTTTAGGGAGAGTCATATGTTGGTTGTTTAGGGAGAGTCATATGTTGGTTGTTTAGGGAGAGTCATATGTTGGTTGTTTAGGGAGAGTCATATGTTGGTTGTTTAGGGAGAGTCATATGTTGGTTGTTTAGGGAGAGTCATATGTTGGTTGTTTAGGGAGAGTCATATGTTGGTTGCTTAGGGAGAGTCATATGTTGGTTGCTTAGGGAGAGTCATATGTTGGCTGTTTAGGGAGAGTCATATGTTGGCTGTTTAGGGAGAGTCATATGTTGGTTGTTTAGGGAGAGTCATATGTTGGTTGTTTAGGGAGAGTCATATGTTGGTTGTTTAGGGAGAGTCATATGTTGGTTGTTTAGGGAGAGTCATATGTTGGTTGTTTAGGGAGAGTCATATGTTGGTTGTTTAGGGAGAGTCATATGTTGGTTGTTTAGGGAGAGTCATATGTTGGTTGTTTAGGGAGAGTCATATGTTGGTTGTTTAGGGAGAGTCATATGTTGGTTGTTTAGGGAGAGTCATATGTTGGTTGTTTAGGGAGAGTCATATGTTGGTTGCTTAGGGAGAGTCATATGTTGGTTGCTTAGGGAGAGTCATATGTTGGCTGTTTAGGGAGAGTCATATGTTGGCTGTTTAGGGAGAGTCATATGTTGGTTGTTTAGGGAGAGTCATATGTTGGTTGTTTAGGGAGAGTCATATGTTGGTTGTTTAGGGAGAGTCATATGTTGGTTGTTTAGGGAGAGTCATATGTTGGTTGTTTAGGGAGAGTCATATGTTGGTTGTTTAGGGAGAGTCATATGTTGGTTGTTTAGGGAGAGTCATATGTTGGTTGTTTAGGGAGAGTCATATGTTGGTTGTTTAGGGAGAGTCATATGTTGGTTGTTTAGGGAGAGTCATATGTTGGTTGTTTAGGGAGAGTCATATGTTGGTTGTTTAGGGAGAGTCATATGTTGGTTGTTTAGGGAGAGTCATATGTTGGTTGTTTAGGGAGAGTCATATGTTGGTTGTTTAGGGAGAGTCATATGTTGGTTGTTTAGGGAGAGTCATATGTTGGTTGTTTAGGGAGAGTCATATGTTGGTTGTTTAGGGAGAGTCATATGTTGGTTGTTTAGGGAGAGTCATATGTTGGTTGTTTAGGGAGAGTCATATGTTGGTTGTTTAGGGAGAGTCATATGTTGGTTGTTTAGGGAGAGTCATATGTTGGTTGTTTAGGGAGAGTCATATGTTGGTTGTTTAGGGAGAGTCATATGTTGGTTGCTTAGGGAGAGTCATATGTTGGTTGTTTAGGGAGAGTCATATGTTGGTTGTTTAGGGAGAGTCATATGTTGTTTGTTTAGTTAGAATCATTTTGGGGTTGTTTAGGAAAAATATTGTTGGGGTTATTTAGTTAGAATCGTATTTGGGTTGTTTAGGTAGAATCATTTTGGGGTTGTTTAGGGAGAACCATATTTGGGTTGTTTAGGGAGAACCGTATTTGGGTTGTTTAGGTAGAATCATTTTGGGGTTGTTTTGGGAGAACAATTTTTGTGTTTAGGGAGAACCATTTTAAGGTTGTTTAGGGAGAATCACCGGTCTCTCTCTTTCCTCTGTCATCTCTGACTGGATCCCATTGTCTCTTCAACAGACTGCTTTACTTAACACTTCTCCTTGATGACTAGTGATCTGCAATTACATGTGGGATAAAAACAACCCTGTCAGATTGAAGGGCATTGAGTGAAGGAGTCGAGTAAATCATGTAGGATTATTATTACATAGCCTGTGTCTCTTGTTGAGGCTTGTCAATTTGGTGAGTTGAAGGGACGAGGGGAAGCTGCTGATCATTCCGTCGGTAATGTAGCGGTAACCTAATGTAGCAGGCGCAAAGAGATGCCTGAGTAGAGTCGCCACATCCATTTTTAAGGGGAAACGGAAGTCAGGTTGAAAATACTTTATCCCTGAAAACTGGAAACACGTTTTCTTCCGACCCCGCGAACAGTGTTCCATCAGGGGCCGAGATAACCTGCTCATCATTAGCTTGTCTTAGCATAGCTCAGGTGTCAGTGGCTGTAATGAATAGAAGGTCAGCCATCTTTCTTCACCTTTCATTGAGACAAGCCCAGTCTTGAGCTCCAATGGGTGCCCTGACTGAGCCCAGAGTGGCTGGTAATTCGTACAGTCAGACAAAACACTTCCCTTTGTGTATGTTAGGGCCAGTCGCCAGACAGACAGCGATGGGGACTGTTTTTGTCTTCTTCCTCTGAGAGGTTTATGAGTCTCCTGTTCCGTCCACATCCATCATTGTGACTGCCAATGGGATTACTCCAACTTCCCTTTTTAGCCCCTAGACTGTGTATGTTTCTTTAGAGAGTTAGTGTGGTACAGTACGGTGTAGTTATGACGTTTGTAACAGAACGTTGTGTGACTGACCAGTACGGTGCAGTTATGACGTTTGTAACAGAACGTTGTGTGACTGACCAGTACGGTGCAGTTATGACGTTTGTAACAGAACGTTGTGTGACTGACCAGTACGGTGCAGTTATGACGTTTGTAACAGAACGTTGTGTGACTGACCAGTACGGTGCAGTTATGACGTTTGTAACAGAACGTTGTGTGACTGACCAGTACGGTGCAGTTATGAGAACGGGAACAGGAACAAAATCAAAACACACTCGAGGGAATTCTGGTTAGTTGTCGTTCCTCCCCGTCTTTGCCATATCGCAGATTAAACAAAGAGTAGAAACGTTCACTCTGCACGCTTCATCCCATCCCGTTCCACAGAGAGTATAAGAGAATGTTTGTGTGTTTTGATATAAGCCCAAGGATTTTCCATTTCCCATTTTATTATCTAATATGTCAAGCTCATTTTTTATGCCTGTTTAATTCCTCAATGACATCAGCCATAACTATTGTAGCATATCGGATCTCCCCCAGTGCTTGGAGTGCAGCCATGTGGTTGGAACTCCAGAAGGCAACGGGGAAAAGACCTGGGGATGGAGATGGGATTAGAACCACCGTGCTACTGGCTGTAGGAACACTTTGAGCAGGACCACAATAAGTACAGCGGTCGACAGAGAGAACACTTCTCGGCTTGTGAACACCTGTGACGTGCAGAGGTGCATGTTGGGAAAACCAGACCACAGGGAGAAAAACCATCTAACAACAACTTGAAAATCTAACACACTGTTCCCTTTTGCATAATGAAGAGACAGAGAAACATTTATTAATGGTAGGAGAGAGGGAGTGAGCGAAAGAAAGAAAGAGAGAGAGAGAGAGAGAGAGAGAGAGAGAGAGAGAGTTTGTGTTGAGCCAGAGAGTAGGCGTTGTTCACATCTGTTCAATCTTTATAATGGATCTGTGGTTAATGGCAACCCTGGAACTATTCAAAAATGGTTTATTAACCATTCACTGGCTTTCTTGTTCAACAGTCCAAAAAGGCAAAAACATTTTAGGGCTCTCTGCGGTCTTTCCAATGAAATCTAAGTCTTGGTGAAAATAAGTGAATTATTTTCAGTGATTAACTGTAAAAAACAGCATTGGTCACAGGGAGACCAAAGCTGTGTCAGAATACTCATACTAACTGCACTAACCGTACTATTTGTGACGTGAGTTGAGTATATAGTATGTTTATTGACCATAGTATGGATATAGTTAGTATGCCAAAAGTTCTCAGATGACGTACAAAATTCGCCAAAATATGAAGTATACATGCAGTGGACACTGTTTCTGTCCTATTAGGGCCCACAATGCAATTCTTCAGAAAATGGGTGTAGCTTCATAACTCTTCAGATTTGAAGAAAATTTCGGAAAATATGCAGCCGAAGTCTGACGAGAGTGGATACAAATTCATTGCTTTAACTAACTATGACAAATATATATATATAAAAATAAAAAAATGTAATAAAGTAATGCCTTTTCAAATAAGCTACGTTACACATTATGTAGGCTGACAATTTGTTAGCACACGCTACACCTAATGAACCACATAGCATTTCAGCAGTATGTTAGCTAGTTGCTTAGCGTTGGCTACTAATACATTGAACTTGCCAGGCAGTATATGAACTATCTGCTAACTACCCAACATTTATTGACTTGTTGAATTACATAATTCTTAACCAAGTGTTGTAGCCTTGTATTTCAATGGCTATCTACTCTGATTTCAGAGCACTCTTGTACAGAATAACTGATGAATTAAAGGATGCTCAACACCTGTTGAATATGGTTGGTGTCAGTAAATGTCGGCAAAAAAAGCGTAATTAAATTGTTGCCAGCAGCACAGTTACAATCACCAACCCTCTGGATAACATGAAAACAGCCTAACCAGCTCTGCTAGGACGAGTAAAATGGTCAGAACGAGTTGTTCTCCCATTTGTATCTGGAAGTAACTAGCCAATGTTAGCCAGTTAGCTTGGGTGCTTGACTGCTGTTCAACGCTTGGATCAACCCTACTCCTCGCCAGAGCGTCCAGTGTGCGCTATGAACGCTCCAAGAGCAAAATGCCCTGAATTTGCGAAAGGACAATCTGACAACACTCTGGATTTACAAACGCCCAGAGCACACCCTGGCACTCCAGATTGAATTTACGAAAACACCGAAATCGTAAAATGTTTAGCTAGTCATTTGTTATGCTAGCAAGAGGTTGGATAGCGACAGCATCAACTTCCAGTAGACAGGCGAAGCTCTAGTAAGCTCAACTGAAATGATACCATTCGTTTACAGTATACTAAAACAAACTAATAGTATATAGTATGTAGTATACAGTATGTTAGTATGGGTATTCAAACACAGCTAAATTCTCTCTCAAAGCACAGATGTCAACCCGAAACTGTATGACACTCCTAATCTAAAGCTCTGATGCCCTGCCCACCCGTCTTTCCCTGCTAGATACTTGTCTTCACAAGAGAGACTGGCGGGCCTGGGGAACCAGTCGGTTTCTTTTGGAGCCGTCTCAGTTTACCCAAGAGTCGCCTCTAATTCTTTCCACATATTTCACATTTTCATAACCAGGATCCTGTGGAATCGTGAGAAGGTCCTCTACGAACAAACAGAGGGTGGGAAAGATGACCAGACATAACTGGACAGACGGACGGTCAGTGTGTTTCCATCACCTCATCACCTCTGTTGTGGCCATCAAAATTCCAATATTACTGACAGAAACTGACCAACACCTCATAGACTGACCACTAGGCATTGTGGTTGAATCAACATTGTATTGTTGAATCAATGAAATTACGTTGAACCAACATGGAATAGATGTTGAATTGACGTCAGACATTTGCCGTACAGGTGAATACTTCAACTGTTTGACCACGTCAAACTCATCGGTGTGGAAGACAAAAAGATCTTTGGCATAACATTCAGATGGTTGTGTTGCATGAGTATACCTACTAGCAAGGTTGTGAACTATTGTGGCTCCTCATCCAATTCACTTCCATAGTGATGTTACACTGAAGCTTTACAGCCTGACACTAGCAAAGGGTAGGTCCCCTCACAGCAGTAGACCAGTTAGAACTTGTTAGCGGTAGCGCTAACTCCTCTGAAGTTAGCCTCAGCTCAGGGACTGTACAGTTTTAAAGGCCCTTGACCACAGAGGGAACTGGAGAGCTAATGAGCAGTAATAGAGGCCAGGGCTTGCATAGCGCTGACTCAGAGAACATCTTGGTTTCATTGGAGCTCAAAGAACACAGGAAGGGAACAGTGAACGGTTACACAGAGAGACACGCACGGGGGAGGGGAGGACAGGACAGTAAAAGAAAAGAGAGCGAGAGATTTAAAGAGGAGGGAGATGCAACAGAACAGAAAAGAGAGACTAAAAGACCCACAAAAAGTAAGTAAGGCCAGCAAGTAAGACTGATGGATTGGAGTGAACAAGGAGAGAGGGCTTACATCTTCAACCTTCTCCTGATCTAAGTCAGAGTTTCCAGAGCAAAGAGAACAAGCAGGCAGAGGCCCAGAGGCTGAAACAGCAAACAGGAGACCTAGCCAACACACACCACAGCAGGGCTACACCATTGAAGAGAGGCCAGTAAGCCATAGCACAGGATTAGGCTATGTGTCCTACATTCAATCAATGTCCCTGGAGTTAGAATATAAACCATTTTGCTTGAGCTGGGAGAATGTACTGTACATTTGGATATTTAGTTGATTAAATCATGATAACTGAGCGGGTGGGAAAGCAAATGAACTTCTCAGGGGAAGAGTCTGTAAGATATTTTGACTGGATGGTGTTCAAGAACACACTGCAACTCCCACACACTCACCCGTGTGAGGCCTACTCCAGGGGAGACTTAGAGAGGACCCAGCTGGAGCTCAGGCCTGGTGTGCTGTGGACCTCTGGACTACAGTGAAGGTCAATGATTCAGTGGCTCATAGGCAAATATCTACAGGCACAAAAGACAAGTTGTCCAGGTTTTGGCCTCCATGTTCCGGCACACAATAGGGATGAGATGACATTTCAGAGCTGAGAGATTCCTTGATTCCCCTCATTCCTGTAAGATATTAGTCAAGGTTTTCTGCTTAGCCAGCTTTTAAAGTCATAACCTGTAATTGCATTGTATCTCAGTTCATGAGCGAAGCGGCTCAGCAATTTAGTAGTAGTAAAACCAAATGCATGCTTTTCAACCGTTCGCTGCCTGCACCCGCACGCCTGACCAGCATCACCACCCTGGATGGTTCTGACCTTGAATATGTGGACATCTATAAGTACCTAGGTGTCTGGCTAGACTGTAAACTCTCCTTCCAGACTCATATCAAACATCTCCAATCGAAAATCAAATCAAGAGTCGGCTTTCTATTCCGCAACAAAGCCTCCTTCACTCATGCCGCCAAACTTACCCTAGTAAAACTGACTATCCTACCGATCCTCGACTTCGGCGATGTCATCTACAAAATTGCTTCCAACACTCTACTCAGCAAACTGGATGCAGTTTATCACAGTGCCATCCGTTTTGTCACCAAAGCACCTTATACCACCCACCACTGCGACTTGTATGCTCTAGTCGGCTGGCCCTCTGGCTCCAGGTCATCTACAAGTCCATGCTAGGTAAAGCTCCGCCTTATCTCAGTTCACTGGTCACGATGGCAACACCCATCCGTAGCACGCGCTCCAGCAGGTGTATCTCACTGATCATCCCTAAAGCCAACACCTCATTTGGCCGCCTTTTGTTCCAGTACTCTGCTGCCTGTGACTGGAACGAATTGCAAAAATCGCTGAAGTTGGAGACTTTTATCTCCCTCACTAACTTCAAACATCTGCTATCTGAGCAGCTAATCGATCGCTGCAGCTGTACATAGTCTATTGGTAAATAGCCCACCCATTTTCACCTACCTCATCCCCATACTGTTTTTATTTATTTACTTTTCTGCTCTTTTGCACACCAATATCTCTACCTGTACATGTCCATCTGATCATTTATCACTCCAGTGTTAATCTGTAAAATTGTAATTATTCGCCTACCTCCTCATGCCTTTTACACACAATGTATATAGACTCCCCTTTTTTTCTCTACTGTGTTATTGACTTGTTAATTGTTTACTCCATGTGTAACTCTGTGTTGTCTGTTCACACTGCTATGCTTTATCTTGGCCAGGTCGCAGTTGCAAATGAGAACTTGTTCTCAACTAGCCTACCTGGTTAAATAAAGGTGAAATAAAATAAAAATAAATTTTTAATGGTAGTCTTCTAACTAGCCGTTTGACTGTTAGCCTTGAATGCTAGTACTAAGTGATTTACAGTAATGCTACAGTAGATAGGGGAGAGGTGGAAGGTGAGGAACATGTTCACTCATTGCTGTGGTGACAGTGAGATACTTATCTAAACAGCACGGCTCCCTGCCTTCTAAAACTTCTCTCCAGCTTGGCAGAGAATCTAAGCAAGAAGCTTTTAAAATATTTTTGTTACTATGCCTCACACATCTGACATCTGCTGTGAGTCTTCTTTTTTGGTGATTAAGAAGATCCCTCTTCAGCTATCGAAGACAGACATGTCATTGCACAACTTAAGTGAATGTGCTGATGCCAGCCATAGGCTGTGATTGGTGGAGAGGTGTGATATATACAGTACCAGTCAAAAGTACCAGTCAAAAGTTTGGACACATCTACTCATTCAAGGGTTTTTCTTAATTTGAACTATTTTCTACATTGTATAATAATAGTGAAGACATGAAAACTATGAAATAACAAATATGGAATCATGAAGTAACCAAAAAAGTGTTAAACAAATCTAAATATATTTTAGATTTTAGATCTATCAAAGTAGCCACCCATTGCCTTGATGACAGCTTTGTACACTCTTGGCATTCTCAAAATCAAATCAAATCAAATTGTATTTGTCACATACACATGTTTAGCAGATGTTAATGTGAGTGTAGCGAAATGCTTGTGCTTCTAGTTCCGGCCGTGCAGTAATATCTAACAAGAAATCAAACAATTTCACAACAACTACCTTAAACACACAAGTGTAAAGGAATGAATAAGAATATTTACATATAAATATATAGATGAGCGATGGCCGAACGGCATAGGCAAAATGCAGTAGATGGTATAGAGTACATTATGTACATATGAGATGAGTAATGTAGGGTATGTAATCATTATATAAAGTGGCATTGTTTAAAGTGACTAGTGATACATTTATTACATCCAATTTTGAATTATTAAAGTAGCTAGAGATTTGAGTCAGTATGTTGGCAGCAGCAACTCAATGCAACCACTCAGGCAATGGCTCGGGTGGTTGTTGTCCTTGATGATCTTTTTGGCCTTCCTGTGACATTGGGTGGTGTAGGCGTCCTGGAGGGCAGGTAGTTTGTCCCCGGTGATGTATTGTGCAGACCTCACTACTCTCTGGAAAGCCTTATGGTTGTGGGCGGAACAGGTGCCGAACCAACTTTCAACATTCCTGATTGACTGCCCTTCATATCATAAAGTAATGATGGACTGTCATTTCTCTTTGCTCATTTTAGCTGTTCTTGCCAAAATATGGATTTGGTATTTTACCAAATAGGGCTATCGTCTGTATACCAACCCTACCTTGTCACAACACAACTGATCGGCTCAAACGCATTAAGAAGGAAAGAAATTAATTAATTGAAATGGATTCCAGGTGACTACTTCATGAAGCTGGTTGAGAGAATGCCAGGAGTGTGCAAAGCCGTCATCAAGGCAAAGGGTGGCTACTTTGAACAATCTCAAATATAAAATATATTTTGATTTGGTTAATACATGATTCCATATGTGTAGTTTCATTGTTTTGATGTCTTCATTCTACAATGTAGAAAATTCGTACAACCCTGGAATGAGTAGGTGTGTCCAAACTTTTGACTGGACCTGTATGTTCGATGATAAATCATACCAGGGGAGTACAAGTATGTCATTAAACTATCACCATAGATGGTAAAAGAGTGCATTGGCATAACCAATAGTAGAGCGATGCCATTCTGTCTGTCCACTGAACTAATGTAATAGAGAATCACTGATACTTTGGTGGATGGGGGTAGTGATGTAGTAGTGTTGTTCCTGCTCTGCATCAGCATTCTAAATGAGAGATTCTCCATTAGAGACCAGAGGACACACCTCACACTGGACAGCTTGTTTACACACACATCATAAACTGGCCTAGCTCCTCACTCCGTGCACACACACACACACAGTTTCTCTCTGTCTAGACATGCCTTCCTCTTTCTCTTCAAAGCAACACACCCACCTTCTTAATACCTCCATCCTCTTCAGTGTTTAGCACCACTCACATTAAGGATTAAACACCTTTAATTTACCCCCCTTCATCACTATAGCTACTTATCCCATAGTAATGTTTATGGGAATCAAATTATAGAGACAAAGCAGGAAGTGGATGCTGTGCCCCGTTTTGGCACAACATCAAGACCCGGGTCCTATTCACTAGACACCCAAAGGAGGGACTACATGAACTTGTCCAATGAGAAGCGTTAGTTTTTGTTTTTCATTGCAAAATGTTTCTCTGGGTTCACCTGTGAGGCAAACAGAGAGTTTAATGTCTTTCTTATGTGTAATAAGAATGATTGCAATGACGGAAGGGAATGTCTTAGAGGCCTCAATGTAACTCAGTAAAATATCATTATTGCTCTTAATGACTCAATTGGCTCGTAGATCCGAGTTTCTGTTCATTGACATTCAAAGCAGACACCAGTAAAAGTGGGAGCAGGGATGACTGCCTAGTGCTTAGATAACGTCTGCTCTGAGTGGAAAACCCCATGTTCTAGACCAGTACTCCCCATCCCCTGGAGACACGCACGAGTGACCAGCGTTTTAATTATCCATCTTTCGCTACCCCTCCCTTCGTCCTTTCGGACCCAGACAGACACGCGCTGGTTCGTATCCGAGAGACCCGTTCAGATCCGAGAGTAGAAAGCGAGAAAGAACCTCAGGACAGCCGCTGCCAGCTCCATCAATAAACTAGTGATAGTCACCGAAAGATCCAGTTACTTCCGTGTGACTAAAAACTGCCTGTAATAAATGACAAAAAAACCATGCTGTGTTTTGATGTGTAGCATATTCAAAACCTTAGAGCCTATTGTTTTATCGTTTTTTAAAACTTTCCTAAAACAATAATTGTCCATGTCACGGTTGCGCTGTCAAAGATTTGAACGCTAAACGCATCAGGTCATTGCATGCATATAGGCCTATAGGCTTAGGCATCCACTGTATGATATGAATATTTAAACCATTTACATAAAGGAAGAGAATCTTAGGCCTAGACCTAGAGAAAGAGACATACTGGCTCCATGTTCCCACACCAACATGCATTCTTTATCCTTGTCAGATAGGCACGCAGCAGGAAGCTAATTCGTACATTTTCGATCAGAATATTTATTATTTTATAAGCATTAAATTGTTCAAATAAAGGAGTAACTCTGGTGGGCCTAAAACATTCTTTCTCACCTGAAATTCAACTGTGGGAGAGAGTTGGAGCGCCAGAGCCTACTGTCTTCATAGGCCTGCAGTAATTTAACCTAATAATAGGCATACCATACCAAACCAAAGGTTTCTTAACTTTATTAGGGTAATAACAAAAGTAAGTCAAGTTATTGTTTGAAGGGAAAATATGAACAGGATATTATATTGCGGCATTAAATTACAATTTGCATCTCTTTGGCTTTTCCTTTTCATGGTTTGAGTGTGAGTAGGCCTATATAGGGCCTACCAGTAACATTACAACACAACATTACAGTTGGAACTTAATTTGGCCAAAGAAAATTACTCAAATGAATTAAACAAAACACTTGTTGCATATTTAAACTGAACTGCTTTAAACCTTCAAAAGTTTAAGTTTTGAAAAGGCTTATATTGCAGCAATTACCAACAAAGGCTACCGTAGGCCTACCCAACAAATGACAGCAATTACCAACAAAGGCTACCGAAGGCCTACCCAACAAATGACAGCAATGACCAACAAAGGCTACCGTAGGCCTACCCAACAAATGACAGCAATTACCAACAAAGGCTACCGAAGGCCTACCCAACAAATGACAGCAATAGGGTAATGATTTTTTTTACAACATGCCCATTTTTTTACTGATCTTAAACTAAATATGGAGCACACAATGTAAAAGACAGTTCAAACTTAGTTTAGCCAATGAAAATATCTCAACAAAATATTTAAAGAATTGGTTTAGCTTCTTAAATAGGCCTACAATAATAGCAATGACATACAACAATAACGATAAAACTAATAATAAATACGAAAATAAATAAATACAATTTGAAAATTGCATCAAACCTGAATAGTGATTCGCACACGGTCCATTTGTCCACCCGCAGAGGACATTCCCCTTGTTGGCTTCACTATACACTTTCTCCTCTAACTCTCATTTTACTTCAAAGAAAAAGGCCTCCATTCACTTGCTCTCGTGCTCTCTCCTCAGCAGCAGCAAGCAGCTTTAGCTGGACATAAGCAATACGTTTTATTGCGTTGTAATTGGCTGACACAGATAACAAGCTTGCGGTTCTCATCACCTCACACATTAAATTAACAGAGGACCGGTTCTATTGGGTCCAGTCGGTAAATCAATTTTAATTGCACATACCCAATGCCAATGATATCAGTCCCACCCAGACCTGTGACAAAAGTCACAATTTAGGATCCTGCTTGGGTCCCTGGTTGTATCTCAAAATTTCAGGTCTGTTGGTGTCAATCTCTTCGAAAGGATTGGACCAAGCCGCAGCGTGCGTAGAGTTCCACATATTTTAACAAATCGAAACTCACCAAGCAAACCAAACAAGCACAAATGAAACGTGACGTTCTGGACTGCTCACAGGCAGCTACACAAACACAAGATCCCACAAAGCACGAAGGGGAAATGGCTGCCTAAATATGATCCCCAATCAGAGACAACGATAAACAGCTGCCTCTGATTGGGAACCATAACAGGCCAACATCGACATATAAACGCCTAGATGACTTACCCTAAATCACACCCCGACCTAACCAACATAGAGAATAAAAGCTCTCTATGGTCAGGGCGTGACAGTTGGACCCGTGAAGACCTCTAATATACAGTTTATATTAAAAGAAACAACATGTAAAGCTACATAAGACCACTTACCCTAATTGGCAACGCTAGGTTGAAGATACCCAGGTTAGGACAAGAGGATTCTAATATCCCATAACTCTTTGGATGAATGCGGAAGAATTCTAAACAATGAGACCAGAGCCAGAGTGAAAATTACTGGAAGTGAATGTTAGCATTCCAGAAAGTTCGCCATCAAAGTTGAAAATAAAACGTAGGGAATTTCCGCTTACTGCTCGGAAAACGCATAACATACCGGTTTTACTGTCATTCTGTTCCGTTTAAAGGTTTTTCAAATGATGATGTTGTCATAGTAACATACAGTGGGGCAAAAAAGTATTTAGTCAGCCACCAATTGTGCAAGTTCTCCCACTTAAAAAGATGAGAGAGGCCTGTAATTTTCATCATAGGTACACTTAAGACTATGACAGACAAAATGAGAAAAAAAATTGTAGGATTTCTTATGAATTTATTTGCAGATTATGGTGGAAAATAAGTATTTGGTCAATAACAAAAGTTTATCTCAATACTTTGTTATATACCCTTTGTTGGAAATGACAGAGGTCAAACGTTTTCTGTAAGTCTTCACAAGGTTTTCACACACTGTTACTGGTATTTTCGCCCATTCCTCCATGCAGATCTCCTCTAGAGCAGTGATGTTTTGGGGTTGTTGTTGGGCAACACAGACTTTCAACTCCCTCCAAAGATTTTCTATGGGGTTGAGATCTGGAGACTGGCTAGGCCACTCCAGGACCTTGAAATGCTTCTTAGGAAGCCACTCCTTCGTTGCCCGGGCGGTGTGTTTGGGATCATTGTCATGCTGAAAGACCCAGCCACGTTTCATCTTCAATGCCCATGCTGATGGAAGGAGGTTTTCACTCAAAATCTCACGATACATGGCCCCATTCATTCTTTCCTTCACACGGATCAGTCGTCCTGGTCCCTTTGCAGAAAAACAGCCCCAAAGAATGATGTTTCCACCCCCATGCTTCACAGTAGGTATGGTGTTCTTTGGATGCAACTCAGCATTCTTTGTCCTCCAAACATGATGAGTTTTTACCAAAAAGTTATATTTTGGTTTCACCTGACCATATGACATTCTCCCAATCTTCTTCTGGATCATCCAAATGCTCTCTAGCAAACTTCAGACGGGCCTGGACATGTACTGGCTTAAGCAGGGGGACACGCCTGGCACTGCAGGATTTGAGTCCCTGGCGGCGTAGTGTGTTACTGATGGTAGGCTTTGTTACTTTGGTCCCAGCTCTCTGCAGGTCATTCACTAGGTCCCCCCGTGTGGTTCTGGGATTTTTGTCTGTCATAGTTGAGGTGTACCTATGATGAAAATTACAGGCCTCTCTCATCTTTTTAAGTGGGAGAACTTGCACAATTGGTGGCTGACTAAATACCTTTTTGCCCCACTGTATGTCCTTTAATCTAAATATCTTCATAAATAGGACCCTGAGGTTTACCTGGTCGGGATACATAACTCCTGCAATTTAAAAAAAAATGTTTTGGGAATTTTTGTGAGGTAAAATTAAGCAATAAATCAATAATGCATGGACAGTTAATGCTACTCTCCGTTGTTAGTAGTAAACTTCAATAGGTTTTCCTGTCCATAGATTATACTGCACCTTATAACATGTCTGAAAAGTGAAATAGAATGTCTGTAAAGTCTGTCTGAGGTTTCAACTTGTTTTCAGTCATATAAAGGTGGCCACCTGATGGCTTAATGAGGTTTCAGACGCTTTTTCACTAGTGAGGACACAGAGGCAGGAATTTACAAGAAGTCAAACTAGAGAATTGACCTATGACCCCTTTGACCCCTTTGATTTATCTGGGGGACCAATCAGATGACCTTTTTCCTCAGACTGCAACGAAGAAACAGAATGTGTAAAATATACAACAACATTCCGAATTGTAAAATCAACATTCCTTGCAAATCTCCCACTGACGTCAATGCATGATTTATATGCCTAAGTTAAGTTGAGATCCTTTCCCATCCTTATTGAAAGCAAACATTCCCCTTAAATGTAGCGTTTTGGTGATGGCCATTATAGGCCCTTCTATTTCTATGCCCTTAGACCAGGGGTGTCAAACTCATTACACGAAGGGTCTAATGTCTGAGGGGTTTTAGACAACCAGATGAGGGGAGTTCCTTACTAATCAGTCACCATCATTTATCAATCAAGTACAAGGGAGGAGCCAAAACCCACAGATACTCTGCCCCCCGTGGAAGTAGTTTGACACGTGCCTTAGACACTGTGTTGAGAGATAAGCCTAGTGTCTGTGTGTGGGATTCAGTAGACTCTCTCACTCTCTCTCTCTCTCTGTTATTGCTGGCTTTTCTTCCACAACGCCAACCACATGTAGACAAGCCCACACACCCATGTGGTAATTAAGGCAGCAATGTGGACTCTTCTTCTATGACTGGCAGGTATTGTTGTTGCAGTTTACCCCGTCGATGGTGTAACCACCACGACATTACCTCGGCTTTAATGATTAAAGACTATTAACCTAAAGTAGCAGGAGTTCCCACTTCCAAGTTAGATTGAAAATACCGTATCCCTGAAACTGGATGTTAGCGTTTTCTGGCGACTCCACACAGGCTAAAGACAATAGACAGAGACCATAGGCTAAAGACCATAGACAGAGACCATAGGCTAAAGACCATAGACAGAGACCATTGGATAAAGACCATAGACAGAGACCATTGGATAAAGACCATAGACAGAGACCATAGGCTAAAGACCATAGACAGAGACCATAGGCTAAAGACCATAGACAGAGACCATAGGATAAAGACCATAGACAGAGACCATAGACAGAGACCATAGGCTAAAGACCATAGACAGAGACCATAGGATAAAGACCATAGAGAGAGACCATAGACAGAGACCATAGGATAAAGACCAAAGACAGAGACCACAGGATAAAGACCATAGACAGAGACCATAGGATAAAGACCATAGACAGAGACTTTAGGATAAAGACCATAGACAGAGACCATAGACAGAGACCATAGGATAAAGACCATAGACAGAGACCATAGGATAAAGACCATAGACAGAGACTTTAGGATAAAGACCATAGACAGAGACCATAGACAGAGACCATAGGATAAAGACCATAGACAGAGACCATAGGCTAAAGACTATAGACAGAGACCATAGGAACAAGACCATATGATAAAGACCATTGACAGAGACCATAGGATAAAGACCATTGACAGAGACCATAGGATAAAGACCATAGACAGAGACCACAAGATAAAGACCATAGGAAAAAGACCATAGGATAGACAGAGACTATAAGATAAAGACCATAGACAGAGACCATAGGATATTTTTTCACTTTACCTTTTTTTAACCAGGTAGGCCAGTTGAGAACAAGTTCACATTTACAACTGCGACCTGGCCAAGATAAAGCAAAGCAGTGCAACACAAACAACAACACAGAGTTACACATGGAATAAACAAATGTACAGTCAATAACACAATAGAAAAGTCTATATACAGTGTGTGTAAATGCCATAGTGGCAAAATAATTACAATTTAGCAATTTAACACTGGATTGATAGATGTGCAGAAGATGAATGTGCAAGTAGAGATACTGGGGTGCAAAGGAGCAAAGAAATGTATAACAATATGGGGATGAGGTAATTGGATGGGCTATTTACAGATGGGCTATGTACAGGTGCAATGATCTGTAAGCTGCTCTGACAGCTGAAGTTAGTGAGGGCGATATGAGTCTCCAGCTTCAGTGATTTTTGCAATTCGTTCCAGTCATTGGCAGCAGAGAACTGGAAGAAAAGGCGACCAAAGTGGGAATTGGCTTTGGGGGTGACCAGTGAAATATACCTGCTGGAGCGCGTGCTATTTGTGTGTGCTGTTATGGTGACCAGTGAGCTGAGATAAGGCGGGGCTTTACCTAGCAAAGACTTGTAGATGACCTGGAGCCAGTGGGTTTGGCGACGAATATAAAGCGAGGGCCAGCCAATGAGAGCATACAGGTCGCAGTGGTGGGTAGTATATGGGGCTTTGGTGACAGAACCAATGGCACTGTGATAGACTGCATCCAGTTTGCAGAGTAGAGTGTTGGAGGCTATTTTGTAAATAACATCGCCAAAGTCAAGTATCGGTAGGACAGTCAGTTTTACAAGGGTATGTTTGGCAGCATGAGTAAAGGATGCTTTGTTGCAAAATAAGAAGCCGATTCTAGATTTAATTTTGGATTGGAGAGGCTTAATGTGAGTCTTTAAGGAGAGTTTACAGTCTAAACAGACACCTAGGTACTTGTAGTAAAGACCATAGACTGAGACCATAGGATAAAGACCATAGACAGAGACCATAGGATAAAGACCATAGAGAGAGAGACCATAGGATAAAGACCATAGACAGAGACCATAGGATAAAGACCATAGACAGAGACCATAGGATAAAGACCATAGACAGAGACCATAGGATAAAGACCATAGAGAGAGACCATAGGATAAAGACCATAGAGAGAGAGACACTGGTTGCAGAGGTAAAGGAAAACACACCCTTATTTATCTCTCAGTTTTTCTCTCTTTATTTCTCTCACTCACTCTGTCCCTCTCTCTCTTGCTCTCTCTCTCTCTGTAACTCCTCTAGTTTGCCGTGCTGCTCTACAAACTGGTGCAGTTAATTCATTTCCCTCTCTCTATAACATACAACTAGATCTGAGTCAGGCGTACCACCACCACCTCCTCCATGAAATAGTTTGTGTGTGTATCTCAAGGTGTGCATTGATGTTTATCTACTGTACTAGGGATAATGTTAGCTGCTACCCCTGTCTGCACTGCTAGGCTACTCTGTAACTGGGAGGTAGAGAGATCACCTGCCTCTCCAAAAAATAAAACATGCTGGCCCCCTTGTGGAGCCCCTGCAGAAAAATGTGTGTGTGTGTGTTTGTATACTCACATGTGTGTGAGTTGTCAGTGCAGCACACAGCCTTATGGGTTTTTATGGCCAGGAACAAAAAGTGTGTGTGTGTGTAGAGGTCCGTCTGGCTCCCATGGTCTCTCTATTTATCCCCTCCTCTCTCTCTCTCTCTCTCTCTCTCTCTCTCTCTCTCTCTCTCTCTCTCTCTCTCTCTCTCCCCCTCTCTCTCTTTCTCTCCTCTCTCTCTCTCTCTCTCTCTCTCTCTCTCTCTCTCTCTCTCTCTCTCTCTCTCTCTCTCTCTCTCTCCCCTCTCTCTCTCTCTCTCTCTCTTCATCCCCTCCTCTCTATCTATCTCACTTTACCCCCCCCCCCTCTCTCTCTCTCTCTCTCTCTCTCTCTCCCCTCTCTCTCTCTCTCTCTCTCTCTCTCTCTTCATCCCCTCCTCTCTCTCTATCTATCTCACTTTACCCCCCCCCCCCTCTCTCTCTCTCTCTCTCTCTCTCTCTCTCTCTCTCTCTCTCTCTTCATCCCCTCCTCTCTCTCTATCTATCTCACTTTATCCCCCCCCCCCCCCTCTCTCTCTCTCTCCCTCTCTCTCTTCTCGCTTGCCTCCTTCTTTACTTTCTCTCTGCTGACTCAAGCGCCATCTCCCTCTCGCTCATGCAATAGCAGTGTCTGTTACTGCAGATATACAGTACCAGTTAGGTTTGGACACACCTACTCATTCAAGGGTTTTCTACATTGTAGAACAAGTGAAGACATAAAAACATGAAATAATATATATGAAATCATGTAGTAACCAAAAATGTTAAACACAATCATAATATATTTATTATTTGAGATTCTTCAAAGTAGCCACCCTTTGCCTTGATGACAGCTTTGCACACTCTTGGCATTCTCTCAACCAGCTTCATTAGGTAGACACCTGGACGGATTTTTTCAATTAACAGGTGTGCCTTAATTTAAGTTAATTTGTGGAATTTCTTTCCTTCTTAAAGTAATGATGGACTGTCGTTTGTCTTTGCTTATTTGAGCCGTTCTTGCCATAATATGGTATTTTACTAAATAGAGCTACATTCTGTATACCAACACTACCTTGTCACAACACAACTGATTGGCTCAAACTTCTAAAACTGTTAAAATAATGTCTGTGAGTATAACAGAACAGATATGGCAGGCATAAACCCGAGGAGAATCCATTCGGATTTCTTTTTTGAGGTCACCACCCATTGAAATGGCTGTCTATGGGAAAATCAAAGGAATACCTCACCGAGTGCAGTTCCTAGGGCTTCCACTAGATGTCAACATTCAAGTGGCTCTCATTTTGATTGTAGTATTGTGGCACACGTGGATGAGGGAGCACACTTTGTTATTTATCTCCGGTAATGAACATACTATTCTCCGTCTTAAATTTGATCGTTTATTTACATATTAGGGTACCTGAGGATTTATTAGAAACGTTGTTTGACTTGTTTGGATGAAGTTATTGGTAACTTTTGGGATTCCTTTGTATGCATTTCGAATGAGGGAAACAGGTGGATTACTGAATCAAGCGCGCCAACTAAACTGACTTTTTGGGGATATAAAGAAGGACTTTATCGAACAAAATGACTATTTGTTATGCAGGTGGGACCCTTGGGATTGCAAACAGAGGAAGATCTTCAAAGGTAAGTGATTTATTTTATCGCTATTACTGACTTTCGTGACGCCTCTGCTTATTTGGATAATGTTTTTAATGCTTTTGTACGCGGGGTGCTGTCCTCAGATAATCGCATGGTATGCTTTCGCCATAAAGCCTTTTTGAAATCTGACAAAGCGGCTGGATTAACAAGAAGTTAAGCTTTTAAATTATGTAAGACACCAGTATATTCATGAATGTTTAATATTACGAATTTTGTATTTTGAATTTCACGCTCTAAAATTTCGCTAGCACCCCACCTATCCCAAAGAGGTTTTAAGACGTGAAGGTAAGTCAATACGAAAACTTTCAGAAGTTTCTTCAAGTACAGTTGCAAAAACCATCAAGCGCAATGATGAAACTGGCTCTCATGAGGACCACCACAGGAAGGAAGACCCAGAGTTACCTCTGCTGCAGAGGATAAGTTCATTAGAGTTACCAGCCTCAGAAATTGGCTACCTCAGATTGCAGCCCAAATAGATGCTTCACAGAGTTCAAGTAACAGACACATCTCAACATCAACTGTTCAAAGGAGACTGCGTCAGGCCTTCATGGTCGAATTACTGCTAAGAAACCACTGCTAAAGGACACCAATAATCAGAAGAGACTTGCTTGGACCAAGAAACACGAGCAATGGACATTAGACCGGTGGAAATCTGTCCTTTGGTCTAATGAGTCCAAATTTGAGATTTTTTGTTCCAACTGCCATGTCTTTGTGAGATGCGAAGTAGGTGAACGGATGATCTCCGCATGTGTGGTTCCCACCATGAAGCATGAAGGAGGAGGTGTGATGATGTGTTGGTGCTTTGCTGGTGAATTCAAGGCACAGTTAACCAGCATGGCTACCACAGCAATATGCAGCAAAATGCCATACCACCTGGTTTGCACTTAGTGGGACTATCAGTTGTTTTTCAACAGGACAATGACCCAACGCCTCCAGACTATTTGGCCAAGGAGAGTGATGGATTGCTGCATCAGATGACCTGGCCTCCACAATCACCAATTGAGATGTTTTGGGATGAGTTGGACCACAGAGTGAAAGAAAAGAAAAGCAGCCAAAAAGTGATCAGCATATGTGGGAACTCCTTCAAGATGGTTGGAAAAGCATTCCAGGTGACTACCTCATGAAGCTGGTTGAGAGAATGCCAAGAGTGTGCAAAGCTGTCATCAAGGCAAAGGGTGACTACTTTGAAGAATCTCAAAACTAAAATATATTTGGATTTGTTTTACACTTTTTTGATTATTACATGATTCCACATGTGTTATTTCATCGTTTTGATGTCTTCACTATCATTCTAAATAGTACAAATAAAGAAAAACCC